>NC_056735.1:1202692829-1202861546 GCF_019279795.1 Protopterus annectens
TGAACAACTTTCGCGTTTACATTTTTAGTCTAGCTCTTATAGTTAGAGTTATGACCATTTGTTTTCTGTATGGTATTAGAAATGGATTTTCTGAAAATGAACTCAGAACTTTGTTGTTCCTATGGTGGAATTAAGCAGGCAGCTTTTCCTGAGCTGCTCCAGAGTGAATGAGTTAAAGCAATTGCTATGAGTCATTCTTTATAACAGTTACCTTCCAGAAACCTAAAACTGCAGTTTCATCCCCACGGCCATCCTTACCTGTTAAAGGAAATATCTACGGTGTATGTGTGCATATTTTTGCCATTCTGTTGTTTTGTACTCTTGGACTAGAACTTGTTTGGGAGTGCACACTACTGGAACCCCTGACCCCTCTTCGGGGCTTCCCTCATAAAGCTAAGTTATACTGTTGGTCTCCCAGCTTTCCTTAGCCCATGTCACATTAGAGATTGCCCTTACTTTTCAAATTCTTTCCTCTGTCATTAGCACAGGGATATAATGATTTTGTTTAAACTTAATTGTTATGCTGGAATACCCGAGATATCTTCTCCGTACCTGGACAAACCAAAGTGATTGATTGATCCTGGCTGCGCAGTTGATCTTTGCTCAGGGATTTCTTGTTGGTTTGCCTCCCCTCTAAATTTTTTTTTCCCCAAGTTCTTTTGTGTATTCCTGTCCATTTCTCTTTTGATTGCTTTGACATTGTAGCAGTGTTGTACTGCTCCTTTTACCTGTTGGTGATCTAGTTCCACCCCTCCTGTAACATTACCACTTACAGCCAGACTTACAGCTTTGTTAAATGACTCCACACTGAACAGCGCCATTTTTAAACTGCATTAAGCCCAGATATTAGCAGTGCTGTCGGCATCTCCAGTAGTGTGCTCACCTAGTAAGTTTTCTTTGTTTTATGGTAGTGCAAAGATTTTTAATCTTCTTACTACCTATAGCAATGTATAACACTACATGAGTGTGGATCTGTTTTAAATAATTTTACATGGATTAGGTATAGTTCTGAGCCCTGCACGTGTACTTTCTGTTGGTGGCTACAACTTTGCAGTGGACTGATGTCGTGGAGTCCTGAGAAATATGTACTTGTTTTGTTCTTTTAAAACTTACTTTTTGTTGATTGTTGTTAATGTCACTTTCAGTAATTTAATTGTTCACTGTTGAACTGTAATCAGATACTACTAATTTGGGTCATACTTGAAAGTATTCTGTGTTATAATGTGCTGCGGCATCAGATGCAAATGATGTCTATATGTTAAATGCCTGCTCTGCTGTTCAGAATAATAGTTATGCTATCATCTGCACAAAGAGTTTGCAAAGCCGTTGGCTCACTGACAGTTAAGTTATACAATCTTTTCTTCCTCATGTCACTAAAACCATTGTTTATCTAGCCCATTGTCAGATTTGTATTAAATGTTATGTGGGGAAAACAGATTGTTGCCTTAAGGATAGAATCAGGGTACATGCACAAGACATCAGACAAGGAAATATTGTAAATTCACTTGCTAAACATGTTTTAGAGGTGGGCACCAATGATTGTTTTAAATTTAAGGCAGTTTAAGTGATTGTTTTGGCAGATAGGTTAGGAGACCTCAGGAACAGTACTGAAAATAGGAGTTGTATTCTACATTTACAGGCTGACAAGGAAGAATGTTTAAATGGTAATGTCTCTCTAAGACCTAAATTGAAACAACAAAGACCTTTTTGTTGTAAGTGATGCTCCTGTGTTTCTATTGGTTCTTTTTTTTATTTAAAGAGAGAGAATTTGTAATGTTACTATGGTCTGAAGAAGCAGTATTCTGCAAAAGCACTTGCCATTGCTATACATTATATTATATTATTATTAAAGTATTCCATCAGTACAGGGGTTGCTTACTTTTCATTATTATTACATTTCTTGGCATTCAGGCTATGAAGTGCTCTTTGGGTGTGATTTTTGTGATAGATTATTTCTTGATATTCTCAACAGATTGGACCTCCCAGGACAGTTTGGACTAAGGCCACATTCATACCATGGCTAACTAACAAAATAAGGAACCTCCTTAGGCAAAGGGAAAAGGCTTGGCAAATTTGGCACTCCAGTAAAGCCCAAAACAATTGTGTAGTATACCACCAAATTAAGAATAAGGCTAATCACTAAATCAATCTCAACAACAAAAAAAAAACTTTTACTGTAACTCACAAAGGAAAACACCAACATAACTCCCAAAAATCTTGGAGCACTATCAATACCATTCTTCACCCAGGACAAACAACCCCTCCCCCCAACATGCTACATTTTTCTGATACCATAGCTGAAGAATTCAATAAATCCTTCACAAAAAGTGTACTATTTCTAATTAAAACAATAACACTGATCCACCACTAACTCCTCTAATTTTTTAAATGTTTAATAATGCTTCCTTTTCTTTCCAGCCCATCCCCCACAGCTACCGTAGAGAAACTACTCACGAAACCCAAACCCACTATTGCAGCTGATAAGCTGCCAACTGAATACTTAAAACTAGCAGCTGAAGCCATATCCTAGCCTGTGTCTATTCTTATCAGTAGCAGAACAGTATATCTCAGCAGTATGGAAACTTGCTCACATAATCCTCCTAAACAAAGGTGGAATTTCACAGAGCTCACTAATTATAGCTCCATTGCCATTCTCTTCCCACTATCAAAACTCCTCGAAAGATGCATCCACGCACAACTGCTCCAGTATCTTACCACCGACAACCTGCTAGCAAACTCCCAACATGGTTTCAGGCCCAGTCAGTCAGTGCTTATGTGTTGTTCTAGCTCTCTATGCTAAAGTTTGACACTGGCTGTTTTTATTACTGCTGTTTCTATTAAAAGTTTGTTTTTAAAAGTTTTTTTTTTTTTTAAATGTTCTTCAGAAGAGTGCAACTAAGGCCATGGAGGTATACCGAAGATTGTTTCTTACATTTTTCTTCATCACTGCTTAGCAACAATACAATGACCACTGTATCACAAACAAAATACTAGGTGTCATAATTGATGATAACCTAAGATTTGCCCTTCATATATCACAAACAATTAAGAAAGTACATACAAAATGTGTACTTTATATAGAAACAAAAAGTATCTAATACTTTTATGGTAGCCATTGCTAGAACCCACCTCCTACCAACTCTCCTGTATGCCTCCGCAATTCTCATCAACCTTAAAAAGACAGACTTGGAGAAACTAGAAACTTGCTATAATAAAATAGCTGAATTTGCCAGTGACTGTCTACATTACACCCATCACTGCCACACCTTAAAATAAAGCTGTCCTAGTTAGAACTGCCACAACATCTTTCTTACAGTCAGCTAACCATGGCACACAAACTGTTATACCAATCCGACAAAACCCCTGTCCTACTAAAAATTCTTCAACCCCATACTACCAACTGAAACCTACGATCAACAGATATTTCACTACTAGAGGTGTCCAAATCCAACAACAAGGCAGGTGACTCCCTATTCTCCCACCAAGTAGCCAAAAATGGAACTCACTCCTTCATACCATTAGAACCACTATCAATACCAACCAGTTTAAAAGTGCTCTCAAAAGATGGCTCATGTTCTGGTCCAAGCTAAGTTGCTATAAGATGGCCTGCTCATGCTGATCCTTCTCACCTGACTACTTTCAAATCTCATTTCTTCCTTGTTCATGTATACTTTACTTGCTTGCTATTTAATCACCTTACATACACTCTTCAGTTGCTATGAAAGCCTTATGCACTGCTTACATTATATTTTTTACTCTCTCTATTCTTATGTTGTAAAAAGAATTTATTGATCATATTGTACAAATGTCAGCTGTAACAACAAAGTATGTATTTTATGTACTGTTATATGTGGAGATTACAATTTATGTTTTTGAGTTTTTGATGTACAGTCTGTCACAAATGTCCCTGTTCTGACAAGGTAAATTTACTTTTCCTGTTAAGAGGTAATATAAAGCATCATCATCAATCCCCCCAATGCACACATACACAATGGCACTGCCAAGCCAGATAAGTGACTGTTTTAACTGTGATAAAACAGTATCATGAGTCATTCACTTTCACATACAGACGAGATCTGTAACCATTAATTATATCTACTTCATTGAGTATGTGAATCTCAGATGTTTGAATGCGATCAAATAAAAATAAAGCAATACTCAAGTATTACAGCTTATTTCATGCAAATGCATACTATCCTCTCCATACTAGATCATTGACTATTTAACTGTGATCAAGTAGTAATAGGGATTTGTCACATTCACCTCGGACTGCCTCTGTGCCCTCAAATTATAAAAAAGCCACAGTAATATATTTCAGCTTGTTTCACAACAAACACCATGTTAGATCAATGAAATTTTAGCTGTGACCAGATAGCAGCACAGGTCATTAATTGTCCATATTCTGCCATTGCACCCACCGATTATAACCATTTTATTGACTGTGTAAATCTTGGACATCTGATGATGATCAAATAAAAAAAATATTTACCACAGTAATGTATTTCAACTTGTTTCACACAAATAAATAACCGTGCCAAATTAGATCAGTGACTATTTAACTGATTAGATGGTAGTAGGGGCCAGTCAGTTATATTTACAGACTGTCTCTGTTCACCAGTTATCAACACTTTATTGACTATGTACACCTTAGAAATCTGTGGTCACATAAATATCAAAAACGGTCATCACTATCTCTGAATACTTATCAGCACCAGGTATTATGCTAGGAGAGTAATACAAAAAACACAAAAGTTAGAAAATGCCAGACATTGGATAATTACTAGTTACTATACCATAAAACACAAGACAATTGTAAAACATGACAGAACTCTGTAAGGTGTTAACTAACATAATGCAGTTATCAGCCATAGACAGCTGTACTTGCAAAAAAAAATCCTGATGCTTTAAGCAAAGGTCACCACCACTTGAATGTAAATGTTAAAACTCTTGTAGTCTTTTAGTTCACTTACTAGAGTAAATAATAATGAGCATGCTCACAACTCTGTAAAACATGGTTTTAACTTTTTAAAAGTAAAATACCAACCAAATGAATAGACAAAAAAGATGGTCAGGTTTCATAATCTTCTTCTTTAGTGAAACTGTAATAGTATGTGAAGATGTGTACCATGATCTCGCTAGTTTGTGATGGTAGTCATGAAAAAATACTGCGCAGTGCCTTAGCTTGAGTGACTGGTGGATATAGTGGAATTCCTTACCTATTGGTGTGCTTCCTGTGTACTTAACAAGCAATGTTTGTAGTACTGATGGATCTAAAAGTCTAAGGAAGGATTTGAAAGAAAAAAAAAGCCAATCAGGTAGAGAGAAAATGCAAAGTGCTGGACTTGGACCACAACAACTGTGGTATGAAACATCAGCTGGAGGACTGGAAGTGAAAGTAGCTGAGCATGAAGGTGGTCTACAGGTGTTGATCACACGTGGGTTGGGCCACCAGAAGCAGATTGGAAGGCTAGTGGCTGTAACAAAAAAGAGGCTACTTCAAGGGCAAAGATTCAATAAGCAAAAATGTAATGCTGTTGCTTTACTGAAATCTGCAAAGGCATTCAAGAAGGCATAGGTAGATTTTTAGAATATTCAAGTCTTAACAAAGGGACTAGCACTATAATGAGCTTGGTAAGATAAATCACACACACTGTGAGACCAGGAAGTTTGTGCGTGTGTGAAAGTTGAAGGGACTTGCACTCTAAAAAATTATTATTATTAACAATTATTTAATTTATCGATACATGATTGCCAGTGCTTCTGGTGTAAGACGAGCTGGTATCAACAGTTAGTATAATGGTATCATTTACTAGTTCTGTTTCTACACCATTATGTCATTTTGAGAGAGACTATAGAAGTGGAGGTTTCACTGTATAAGGGCTATCACTTATTGCCCTTTACCTGTTATTTGAGAAGAAGAATTCATCCGACCTATTTCTTTTTGGAAACACTTTTAGGGTTAATATCTGACTTTCTGTTATACATTTGGTCTTAATCCAAGGGATGATCAGTTCCCCAAAAGCTTATTTTTTTGCCACTTCTGTCATAGCATGTGCTTTGATGTAATCCCTAATAATCAGAGTAACTGGTACTTTAGCAAAGGAGCCAGGCCTGCTCTGTACTTCTCTTCATTAATTTGCAGAAACGTGCTTTCAAAGAGTAGTCTAGGGGTATTTTTTTTTTTTTTTTCACAAATAAGCCTAATGAGTTACATTTCTTTAGAATGTTGGATTTTCTCACATACACTTTTGTCTTGAAAGACAATAACCTTATCACAGTATGTCTGGTGGGCTCCAGTTTTAGTTATCTGCATTGCACATGGAAGCTCTCTCAATTGTACTAGAAGTCCTGCCAGAGCCTAGAGTCTCTTTTTCTGAACTTTTGCAAAAGTCAGCCAGTCACGTTATTCCAGTGGGAGTGGTTCTGCTACTTGTCAGTCTTGGAGGTAGTTTATGTCAGATTGATAGTCTTTACTAACAGCTCTAATTTCTAAGTTTTGCCCCAATGGCTGTATTGTCATTCCCATTCTTTGTGCATTGTTGTTTAACATCAGTAGCATCATTGCTTAGAGCAGCTCTCTAAATTTTTATTACCGGTCATCACATCTCTCAGTGTAATAAGCAGGCAAGTGCTGTCAAAAGAAGTCAATCTTGACTTTTGTTGTGTATTGTGCTAGTTATTGCTTTAGCTTGCATTGATGTTCCTTGAAGTTACTCTTCTACATGTGGTAACTCCAGTGACCTGAAGCTTGACAGTTGCTAGTAAAGATGTAAATTCACATGCTTATAAAGAAGTTCCTAAGTGTTCGTTGTGTTCAATAAGCTTCTTGACCACTAAATGATATGTCTTCATTTAATAAATTACCTCTGTGTATCAGCTTCCATTTCAGATGGAGAAACTGGATCCTTGTGGCAGGAACAACATAAATTTTCTATCAGGGCTGCCATAGTTCTTATCATACAAGAAAAAGCAGAAAAAAGTGACTCAGGTGTGGAGTATACATTGCACTGTTATTACTGCGGAGAAAACTTGGGAAAAAAACAGCCATCATAATGTAAAAGTATATGTTTTCTAAGGATCTTGAGGGGGGAGGTTTTGTGTATAGTCAACAAGTAAGAGGTCAACTGTTCATTCCCCGATTCCAGTTTCCCTGACTGTTAAAAAAAAAAAAAAAAAAAAAAAAAAAAAAAAAAGAATTAAAGTGGCTGCAGCACTGCAGGTTGTATGGCTGCTGTTCTTATTGCTCTCATTTCAGTGTGTTACCCTTTTCCCAATGCTTGTTCAACTACAGTTTGCACATTAAGTATAAGATGACTTCCCTCTAATATTGGGTGCAGAAGGGATACCATAGTTGAAAAAATTTGCTCAACATGGCATTTTTTCTCAACGCTTTTGGATAGAGAAGATTGGACTTGGCTGGTTTTGAGTTATTGTCAGATACTGAAGCCATCATGAGGGATGAATCAGAGCATCCAAGCTGTAGAGATCAGCTGCCATTCTCATTTTGGCTTACCTTGCTACCACGCATGCTGTATAGAACTAAAACTTTCTGACTGACTTTACATGCCCACAGAAAACAACAGCCTTCCTTTTTCCTGTTCTTTATTTCACAGTTTTCTACTAATCTGAGGACATCTTTGTTAAATCTGTTTGATTAGTTGTATAATAACATTTGGGCTGCCTTCCAAAAGTTACTACTTCAGAGCCTTAAAGTTATATAGTACTAAATTGCATCATTTTTGTTTTTTTCATGCCCACAGAAAACAACAGCCTTCCTTTTTCCTGTTCTTTATTTCACAGTTTTCTACTAATCTGAGGACATCTTTGTTAAATCTGTTTGATTAGTTGTATAATAACATTTGGGCTGCTTTCCAAAAGTTACTACTTCAGAGCCTTAAAGTTATATAGTACTAAATTGCATCATTTTTGTTTTTTTCATGTCATGAATCTCAGCATTCCCTGCTGGTATATTGTCTTCCTCTGTCCCAGAGCATTCAACATGCTCCAAAGAGTATATCATATCATCCAGACTTGAAAATGATACTCACTGTTACTTTTTGTTTGCTCAAGTGCATTGCAGTATCTTTCAGTTTAGGCAATTCCCTTTTAAGCAACAGACCAAGACCATCAAATGGTGTTATAGTAAGTGGTGCAGGCACTGGGAAGGAGCTGACCTCTAACTTTAACCATCATTGATTTTTGTTGTCGTTTGTCTTTCGGCTTTTCCCGGTTAGGGGTCGTCACAGCAGAACTCCAGTCCGCTAATGAATGGCAGTGGAATTTTACAGTACCGAGTTGCCAGCCCAGTGCCCAACCTTCAAAGAAGGCAATACCCATTCACGCATGCACCTACCTGCATGTCTTTAAACATCACTCGACCACGGGGAGGACATGCAAATTCCACACAGAAGGTGTTCCAGTCGAGAATCGAATGGGTGAACCTCTTGCTGTGAGGCGACAACGCTAACCACTGCACCACCGCTGCCTCTTTTAAACCATCATTGATAGTAAAGTTTATTTTTCTGTCCAATTTTTGATAGAATGTTCCACCATTTAAACTGGAATCAACAAATTATATACTGTAACCATGTTTTTTTTCATGTTTTTTAAACACCTTTATTGAATTATCACTTGTGATGTAGGCAAATGTATATTTATACAAAAGTAATCAAACTGTATTATCATATAACCTAAACAACATTGCATAAATTTAATTCCTACCATTTTTTTAAACAAGAAGCATCTTTATTAAACCATCACTTGTGGCGTAGACAATCATACATTTATATAAATGAAAAACCACACTGACACAGTCCTAGTTGCAAGCATTTTACATCACAAACCATACTGACAAACTCCCAGCCGCAAACATTGTACATCACTTATAATTTACCTAGTCATTTTCAGTCAAACATTACATAGCTGATTTAAGTCCTGTCTTCTTTTAAACATCATTCCTTCCTCCCTATATGTATTGTTCCCACAATTCCAATTTTTCCTATGTAGTTTGCTCCTATCCTTATGTAAAAATGTCAGTTGCAGTTGTTTTATCTCTGTTACTATGTTCACCACTACTGCTATAGTTGGTTTCGATTTTGATTTCCATTTTCTAGTAATTGTATTTTTAGCAGCCACCATAATTAGACACAGCAAGGCCTTACCATGTCTTACAATTCCAATTCTGTATCGTACCTTAGAAAAATCATCTCCCTCTGTGCACCAATCTACCCACCCAGCATCTCTGACAGTGCACCCTGCAGGGAATGCTTAAGGTCTGCCAACTCACCCCACTTTCAGAAAATATGCTCCCAATTATTTCCAACATTTGTTGTCTACCTGTAGAAAAATTCTCTGGAGTCTACCTGGGGTGTAAAAAATATCTATGTAAACATTTCCAAGGAAAAAATCATACATCATCTAGATTTTGCTGCATATTTAGGAGACATACATACATATATCCTCCCATTGTTTCATTGTGAATTGTTTATCCAGTCTCTTTTCCCAATCCTTTCTATCCTCCTCTGATTGATTCTTACTGTTATCATGCAATATTGTATATGCTCTAGTAGTAATTCCTTTTTAAAGGCAGCTTCTGTTCTAGATTCTACTAAAAACTCTACCAGTGCTGGTCTTTCATTTAGGGCCCTCCTATTAATTTATTTTTGCGTATACTCTGCTATCAGTCCTTGATGTGGAAAGCAATCTCAAACCTGCAATCCAAATAAATTCTTGGCTTCTTCCCATTCTATTACCTTTCCCTCTCTAGTTATTTGCTCCCAAAATCTTAGTTCCTTTGCCAGTTTTCTCCAGTAAATTCCAGCCCCCTCTTGCCTATTGTCTGTATCCCTAATTGCAGTCATCCTTATTGTCAGAATCTCCTTTCCCATGTTGGCTTGGTTCTTAGAATACTTTCTGCTACTTTATAGATATAATATTTTGCATGATTATTGTTATTCTCCTTAAAGGCCTACATCCAAAATCCCAGTCTCTCCTTGTTTCTTGAGTTTCCTCCTCCTTCTTCATCATCCCTTTCCATTTTGAATTATAGTTTTCTGCTTATGCTGTATGTATATGAGCCTTTACTGTGTAGCTCTGAAGTACCCCTTCAAATCGGGTAATCCTAATCTGCCCTGCTCTACTGGAAGAATCAGCTTGTTCCACTTGAATCTTACCGCCTTCCCCTCCCAGATAATGCCCTTTAGCTCTTTATTAATTGTTATCCACAGCTTCTCCTCTGGTTGATAAAAGTATGCCTGACCTGTGTGCAAGACTAATTGGACTAAAAACATTTTAATTGCTTATATATTAATACCCATATTCATATAACAAAGCTTTCATTTTTTCAGTTGTTGTATTATCTTTTAGTCTCTTCACACATGTCCTTAGCTGCCACACCAGAATCATTTTATTCCGTAATCCTAAATACTTCATTTTATGTCCCCATAAATATGGATATTGCTGAACCAATTCATATGTGGTTACATAATTTACTGCCAAGGCCTTTGTTTTGGCTTCATTAATTTTGTATCCTGAAAAGATTTGAAACTCTCTCAAAATGTTCCACAACACTGTAATGTGTCTCTCTCGTTTTGTCAGGCATAAAATAATATCATCTGCAAATAGACCAGCTTTTCTTGACTACCTTACCAGTTATATCCTTGAATTTCTGAGCCCCTTATTTTCCTTGCCAGTGGTTATAAGTATAATGCAGGTAAGAAAGGGAAAAGAGGACACCCCTACCTGGTTCTTCTGCTCAAGCAGAAATTTTCAGAGAGGATCCCACCCACTTTAATATTCACCTCCGATCCCTAATATATCCTCCTAATCAACCTGATATTTTTTTCAGGAAATGCAAATACTTCCATTGCCCATCTCATAAAGTCCCAGCTTACTTTGTTAAATTCTTTCTCTGCATCAAGACCCAATAACAACAATGGTATTTTCTTACATTCTGGTTCCCTCTGGATCACCAGTGTTCCATTAATGTTGTCAAATATTTGCCTCCCCTCCATAAACCCACATTGATCCATATCTATCAAATTTTGCATTGTGTTTGTCATTCATTTAGCCATTATAGACATAAACACTTTATAATCATGGTTTAGTATAGAAATGGGTGTGTATGAAGCTGGATCTGATGGATATCATTGATTCAGTTAAATGCACATGTTCCTGTGAAATTAAATTCTGTCTAGCCTAGCCTCTTTAGGTATTACAGCTACCACTTCTTTCTTCCAGGATCTTGGTAGGTCTCCTTCTCTTAAAATACTGTTAAATGAAACTTTCCAAATCTTTTTCAGTTTTTCCCTTCTAGCTTCCAAACTTCCACAGGAATACCATCTATCCCTGGGGACTTTCTTGAAGATTGGGTATTCATCACAATTTTTATCTCATCTCCTCCCATCCTAACCATTAGTAACTGAGACTCGTCCACCTCTAAACTTGGTATATTTTATAACATTAACATTTCCATTTGTATCTTTCCTTGATTTTCATATTTCTTTGCTTTATACAGTCCTTTATAGAATTTCCAAAATATTTCTAATATCTCTACAGGATCTCTTGTTACCTTCCTTGTTACAGGCTCCCTAAGTCTGGCTATAGCCCTTTCAAATTTATGTTGCATGATTCATTGTGCTAAAAGGTTTTGTACTCTAGTGTTGTTATAAAAAAAAACAGTTGCTTAGCAGCAGTCTTTCTAAACTGTTGAGGTAGTTATTTATGTTCTGCTTAACATTCTGCAGTTGATTCTCTTATTCTGTGAGATTCTCCCTATTTTGCAGTACTTTAACATTTGTCAGTCCCTCTAAATAATTTGTGTTACTAAGTCTCATCCATAGCTCCCTTTCTTTTTTTAAACTGCACCTTAATGTTATCCCACTCCCTTGTATGTTTTCAGAAGTAATTTCTGTTGTCTTGATTAGCTCCTGAATAATCTCTACTACCCATTCCTTAAATTCCTCTCTTTTCAACAGATAGGTGGTAAAGTGCAGTGGCTCATTTTTCATTCACTTTGTGTTTTTATTTTAGTTATTATTGGTGCATGATCTGAAACAGTTTTTGGATGCATATCAAGACCTTCAGTTAAATGCACATGTTCCTGTGAAATATAAATTCTGTCTAGCCTAGCCCAGTGTTTATATCTTTAGGAATAATATGTAAATTCACTCCGAACTCCTATTACTGAATTCACATTTTCCATGCCAAATATTTTCACAAATTTCTTTGAAAATCTACCCTCCTTTGTTATACTTCCCCTTCTGGGCCTGACAGACGTATCTTCACTGCTACAAACCAAATTTCAGTCTCCACCTCTAAGTAATATTCCTTGCAAAAAACTGATTATTTCTCCCAGAAGTTTCTTAAGCTCGATTATAGCAGTTTTAGGTGGAATATAAATACATGTCAGTGTTATCCTCCTCCCTTGCTAGTAGCCTCCCTTAGTAATACAAATCTGCCATTATTATCATTTTATCCTCTTCTGTCATTGTTACAGCTTCTCTTGCAATTAATACAGGTACTCCTCTTTTCCTTTGTCCAAGATATTCTGATGAATAACCATCCTGAAAAACCTTTCTTTATCAAATTCACATGTTCAGTTTTTTCCAAGCATGTCTCCTGTGACATAGCTATTTGCATTCTGCATTTTTTAATATAGTTCACTATTCTTTGTTTTTTTAATCTGTGAGACCATTAACATTTAAAGACATTACAGAAAGCATCATTGCATTAAAAAGTTATTACCACTTTTTATGTATAACATCTTTTGTTTTAAATGTCTGGTTCAGCTTTTGTGTTACCTATGCACACAGGTTGAACTTTTATATAGTTGTTTCTTGTCATATCCATTTGAGCCTATGTCACATCTTACAAATTTTTTTGTTTTATTGAAAGCCTTCAAACAAAAAACAAACCCTAATACCCCCTAAAACCTGTTAATGTAATACTAACACACAAAACTGTGTACATCTTCAAATATTGAAGTTTTACCCTCTAATAGGAACTAATGTCTTAAACCGACAGCCACATTTTCAGATTTGAGTTAACCTAAAAGAAAGGATATCTATTCTATGACTCGTGGTGCAGCCTGTTCTTCACTAAGTGCTAACTGGTTTTCTCTTATCTTTGTATCTCGCCCAGCTGGTAAAACCCCTAAATGCTTTCAGAGAACATTATCTCCTAGCCAGTTTCTGTTTTCTTTTTTTTCCCTCAGCCAGTCACTCTCCACCAGACTGTAACCAATTTCTCTTTATCAGATTGTTTCCATGGAGACATGAGAACCAAACAGCCAATTTCTC
Source organism: Protopterus annectens (assembly GCF_019279795.1). Lineage (NCBI taxonomy): Eukaryota > Metazoa > Chordata > Ceratodontiformes > Protopteridae > Protopterus > Protopterus annectens. The sequence goes on from NC_056735.1 coordinate 1,202,706,128, forward strand.
ATTATCAGATTGTCTCCATGGAGACATGAGAACCAGACAGTTTCTGTTTATCAGATTGTTTCCATGGAGTTATGAGAGCCAGATACAGAATTGCTACTAAGCATACATTCATTTGCTAGAAAAAAGCCTCATAATATTCAATATTTTTTTCATTTACTTGCTTTCTCTTAAAACTTACTAAATCATTGTAAGGTCCTTAATACAGTTATTCCCCCATGCAAGAATGAGAAAAAGCACATACATTTTTCTTTTGTCATGCTCTCTTAACCAAGCTCTTTTTTTGTTTTATATTACAGGACCTACATTTCTTAAAACTGGACAAGAAGAAAGAGAGAGAGGAGGGAGAAAAAGAAAGGAAAAAAGAACAGCAACACCTATTTATAATGTTCTTTACACTTAAAAATAACTGAAAAGACTTTACTTTATTGCATGGAAAGAAAATCATACACTGCAAAAATAGTACTAGCAAGAAAAGGGTTTCTTTACTTATACTTAACTTTCTGCCCTCTATTCCTCTCCCCAAAGCATTTTTCTGAACATTAATGACATAAAGTAGGGCATATACTTTAGAGTCCCCCACAAGTCCAACAAATTCTGAAAAAGTCCAATATTTTCAGATTTTCTTGCTCTGTCATATTTCACAAACATAATTATTGCATTGTAATCCTACATTAACCTACTGGTTTTATTATTATTGTTCTCCATCACTAATATCCTCTCTCTGCTTCATTTCCAGAATACTCTCAATTATTCTAATCAGCTTTCATGCTCCCTTCCTTCTCTCCAGCATTTTCCATTAAAAACATGGAAAAAGTTTCACAGGTACAGTCTCTCTGTGGTCTTCATTACAAGAAGAACAAGAAGAATCATCTTCTTCTGTTTCACAAATCACTTTTTGTTGGACAAATTTTGTATTTCCTCCTTAGCATGTACTTCATCAAAAAATTATTTTGCCCCTCTAAGGAAGGATACCTTGAAGACAGCTGGGTACAACACTTTGAATATCCCACCTGCATCTCTTGACATTTCCTGAGTAGTGGAATGAATTTATTCTTCTTCTGCCTGGTGTACAGTGTGTAACAAGGTAAAAAAGGAAACAAAAACAGATAAAGCCCTTTACTATCAGTCCACCCTAAACTCCTCCCATCACAATCCTAAACACTTCTGGTCCACAGTAAACTCTGTACTCAACCAATGTAAGCTAGGCACCCCCCCCCCACCTACCATCTCCTCCTCCTCCAGCAGTATAGCTGACTCTTTCAACATACACTTCATTGAAACTATTCTATCTCTAGCCAAACAACAACTCTCCTCATCCCCCAGCCTCCCACCTCCCTCCTTCACCTTCTCCGCAGTACCCACCTCCTATATAAAAAAACCTCTGACAAAACTAAAGACTACTAAACTTGCTGCTAACAACCTACCCGCAGAATACCTAAAAATAGCAGCAGACACCCTAACCTATCCAATTTCCATACTAATTAACCGCTCCATATCAGAAAGTTACGTTCCTACTCTGTAGAAGATTTCACACATCATTCACCTACACAATGGGGGCTCCTCTACTGACCTTTCGAACTACCACCCGATTGCCATCCTCTCCCCACTCTCCAGTATTCTTGAGAAATGTATAAACTCTCAGATACTAAATTATCTATTAACTAACAATCTCCTCTTCAAAACCCATCATGGCTTCACGCCATTTCACAGCATCACCACTGCCCTGCTTTCCTTCACTGACACAATCCTGCACCATAAAAACAATGGCCTATACTCCTCTGATATATTTCTGGACATATCAAAAGCTTTTGATATGGTATTTCACAATAACCTTCTCTCTGTCCTCGCTAATCTCTCCTTTTCCCACTCTGTCACCAACTGGTTCCACAGCTATCTCTCAGGCTGATAGGAATCTGCGGTTTGGCATGATCAGCTCTCTCCTTGTCTTCCACTCTCTCTTGGGGTCCCCCAAGGCTCTATCCTTGGCCCATTACTATTCTCCCTATTCATCAACAACCTTCATACCTCCAACAAACAAGCCACTCTCATACAATACGCAGATGACTCCACTCTCATCTGCTCTGCTCCCACTTTACCAGAACTCCAAAATATCCCACAAGAATCTTTCACATCTGTTGAAAGCTGGCTTTCCAATGCCCATCTTCTACTCAATCCAAGCAAAAGCAAACTCCTTATCTTTCAACCCTCTAAATCTATAAAGTCCTCCACCCTCATCAACATTCATGTCAAGAACAACACCGTCATCTCCCCATCTGACCACACCAAACTTCTAGGTGTGGAAATTGACAAACTCAAATTTGACCTCCACATATCTCTCACCATAAAAAAATTCATGAAAAACTCTGGGCGATTTACAGAAACAAACAGTACATAACCACCACAGCCAGGACCACTATTCCCAACTCCCAGCTAATCTCCACCTTACTCTATGCCTCAACCATACTTACAACCTTAGACAGACTGACCTACACAGACTAGAATCCTGCTGCAATAAAATTGCAAAGTTTGCAACTGGCGCATTCTTCCTCAGCCACCACTGCAGTGGACTTCGGGAACTAGATTGTGTTGAACTCCCGCAACTTCTTCACCTGAATCTACTCTCATTTGCCCATAAACTAATAACCCACCCCCATAAGATCCCATCATTTCAAAACTTACTACAACCCTATGCTTTTTCTAGACCCCTTAGATCCAACAGCAGAAATCTACTTCTTACTACTAAACTCAAATATTCAGCAGGTGAAGCCCTATTCTCCTATGCTACTTCCAAACTATGGAATAACCACCTTCGCCTCAATAACCAAAGTACCTTCCAGCAGTCTATTCAAAACCACTCTCAAGTCTCACCTAAAAATGCACCTTCGCTGCCCTTGCCCAAACCCCGACTAACATAACTCCCAGCCACTTAGTACAGGACTACCTCTCTTCTTATACTATTATCAGCTTAACCCTTTAAGTATCATTAAATTGTTTACTTTTTTCTCTTCTTACTACTGTACTGTGTACTCTGAATGACATGTTGTTTACTAATAGATCTTCTACTGTTGTAACATTTATATTGTAAAAATTTCCTCTATTTACATTTCTTATTTGTACTTATTGGAGCTTTTCTCCCAGGGCCTCCACTGAACAAGGACCTGTGTCCAGTCGGAATTTCCCAGTAAACAAATAAAAAAATAAATAAATAATCATTCCCCAGAAACACTCTGCTGTCTCCCACTTTTAGTATTTTGTCGTACCTCAGTTTTGTCAGAATCAACTCTTCCTTGCTGGTAGGATTGTGTCTTACTATTAAAGGTCTAGGTTGCTTTCTCATAGTCAGGTTTGGAGCATGCATTATTATTTTATTTATTGACATTTGGTAACCAGGAAAGTCTACTGGGTCAGAAACCCATTTTCAGTGGAGGCCCGGGGAGAAAAGCTCCAAGAATTGTTACAAGACATGGTGTCATATCATATGAGCTAGTATATATAGAGTGTAAAAGAACATCACTTACAATTATACATCATACATCAGTTGCAAGTTCAAGTAAACATCATACATATCAACAAGTATTTACAGAAGTTGAAAGGTAGTTACAGTATAGAAGTTATAAGGCTGTACAGGCATGTATAAACAACATTCATCTCTCTTCTGCTTTCTTTTATTTATTTATTTTTTTGTTTAATACTTTGGTCCATAATGCTGCTACAAGAGCAGATTAATGTAGCATGTAGAATAAAAAATCTAGAGCTACAGTAAAAGAAAAACTTAGGGACAAAAACATAGATGTGTAAACTAAAGGACATTATTTGATAGTGACTAATGACAGAGACAGTGACCTATTTATTGTGGTTTAGACGAGTAGATGCAGGAACATGTTTGATTATTGAGGTAATGGGATTTTAATGCAGTTTTGAATGCTTTTCAGGAGTCTGTTTGAGTAATGGAAGGGGGATAGTGCATTCCAAGCTTTGGCAATGATGAAGAAATAGAGGCTTTGTCCTGCGCATTTGTTGAACTTGGATATACTGAGGAGCTGTTTGCTTGAGGACCTAAGATTATGTGTAGGCATGTATGTATGTAAGATGGTCTGAAGAAAGGGGAAAAAGCTGGGGGTATATAGTAGTTTGTGGGTGAGTAATTAGTTGGGTGTATTGTAGATAGTGGGAGAGGTCGAGCCAGTTTATACTTTATAAAAAAAATAAATAAAATAAATAAAAAATGTAGAGCACACCACAACGATGGTATAGGAAACACTGCTTTATTCCACACACACATGACTAAGCGTTTTCACCTGCACATCCCAGGCTTCATCAGAGTCATTAACTAAAACATCACTTCCTTTTAAATATCAAAAACATAGTGACATCACACAAACCAATTGGACTGTAACCTAGTTAAAATAAAGTAAAACATCAATGTAGAATATAATGTTAAAAATGCCTTTAAAATTACACAGTAAATACCCCTAACATATGAATACTGAGAAATAAAACTGACACAAGGTGCAACAATAAGTATAATATATTTTGACTTCCTACTATGATCTAAATAACCAGTGATTTCTGCTTCACAAATGGCACAATGAAAATAGTATCATTGATCCCCCGTAAGTTTTTGGCATTCACTCTTAATTGCCACCTTGTTTCACACACCTCAAGGGCAATTTTGTAGTTACCACCCCTTAAGTTCTCTTTAACCCTATCAATAATAAAAAAAACAATAATCTTTTAAAATTGGTACAATGTGTAGAATGATTATACAAAGCACTACTATTTTTCTTATTTTTGATGTCCCTTATGTGCTCGGCAATTCTATCCTTCAATCTCCATGTGGTTTTCCCCACATAGAATGCCGAGCATGTAGTGCATGTTGCAATGTACACAATGTTAGAGGTGGTACAAGTGCCCCTACCTGGGCATTCAAGGGTGCGATAATAACCCTCAATCGCCACGTAGGGACCATCGTTAATATATTTACAATAACTACAACATCCACATTTATACATCCGGGACCTATAATGTTCCTTTAATGATGGCCCATTTATTTCAAGGAAGTCCTTCAAATTCCTACCTCTACTGTACACAATGTGTGGTTTGTCCCCCAATTTGCATTTAAGTCCAATGTCAAAACTACTGTTCCAAGCCAAATTAAAAATGTTAATAAGTTTAGAACAATCATTGTTGTAGTTTAATACCGTAACCTTACTTTTCTTGTCAGGCCTCTTTACGCCATGGGTGGGATTGACATCCCCAACCAGAATTGGTAAAAAAAACAGTAGATCTTTTCCTATAAATTTCTTTTTTAATCTTTAGTAACATTCTTAAAGGGAACCCTCTATCCATAAACATCCTAATAAGTATATAAATCTCATTCTTAAATTCAGCATTGTTCATAGCTTCATAGGTAGGAGCTAGGCTATTGGCCCTAGGGCCTATACAAGTCTAGCCAAAAAGGTACCCTGGCTTTCGCCACCCAAGAAAATTATTTTCCTGTGCCCCTATCAAGCAGAACCACAGAAGTGATCCCCGGGGTGAATTTCCTATTGCCTATCCAAACATCAAAATTTTCTTGAAGAGTGCTAATGAGGAGCTCTGTTTGACATAGGTAGTCTGTTCCAGGGTATAGGAAGTCTCTTGGACAGGAATCTATCCCTCCAGCATGTTCTGTTTATTGTGGTGATAAGGTTTAGGTCCCTAGAGCATGTAGCTCAGAGGGATTGGGATTTCTTTAAGTGGAGCATGTCCAGCAGCTCTGGGTTTGACATAGCTTTGTATGTTAGGCAGAGATCACCTCTGAGTAGGCGATATGCGATGGAGTAAAGCTGGTGTTTTTTGAGTCTGTCTGCATAAGGCATCCGTTTGTGGCCAGTAATCCTCTTTGTTCAGTATTTTTGCGGCCTTTCCAGTTGTAGATGTCATGTCAGGTACATACCAAAAGGGGCATTGTACTCTATAATGGGTCTAATGAGTGATGAGTAGAGAGGAACAATGACCTCTTTTTTTTCTGGATGAGAAACCTTTTGTGATGAGGTGTGCCATGTAGAAGGATTTCCTGACCACTGTGACGATGTGATTATCAAAGGAGAGACTACTGTCCACCTGTGTCCCAAGGTCTCTTATCACATTTTCGGTGTTAAGTAGACTACGGCCTAAGTGGTAGTTCATGGGTACAGAGTTTTTACCAAAGGGGATGACAATGCACCTTTTGGCATTGAGCTTGACGCCATGGCTTTGACACCAGGCATGTCTCAGTGAGGTCCTTTTGTAGGATGTCCACATCATTAGGAGTTTTGATTATGGCTCCTAGTTTGCAGTCATCTGCGAATTTAGTTAGCCAAAGACCTTCTGTGTTAGCCTGTACTTCAGAGAAGTAGATACCAAACAGGAGAGGACCCAGGACTGAACCCTGTGGTACTCCACTTGTCACTGGTCTGAAGTCTGATTTGGAGTCAGCTACTTTCACAGTGTGGGTTCTCTCAGTAAGCCAATTGGCAACACATCTTGTGACATAGGGATTTATACCTAGTTTAGTGAGTTTATCTATAATTCCAGAGTGGGGGATGGTGTCAAACGCCTTGGCAAGATCTAGATAGGCTGTGTGAACCACATTACCCCCATCTGTGGCTTTGGTGACTACATCAAAGAAGTCTATCAGGTTTAGGAGACATGATCTGCCTTTTACAAACCCGAACTGTGTGGGGTCCAGAGTTTGGAGATCTCCAGTGTCTTTGTTTATGAGTTTCATGATGATACTTTCCATGGCCTTGAAGACCAGGCTCGTCAGGCTAATGGGGCAGTAGTTCCCGGGGTCTGTTGTGGCCCCCCCTCCTTTGTGGAGTGGGATAACCATTGTGTTGCACCATTCAATGGGCACAAAGCCTGAGGTGTGGCTATGACTGAACATGGTACTTAGGTGGGGTGCCAGTTCATTCTGTAGTTTGTGTAGAAGGCAGCCTGGGATGTTGTCAAGTCCCATGGATGCTGTGTTCTTGGCTTTGGAGAGTGAGGTTTTTACCTGTGCAGCTGTGATTACAGGAACTTTGCATTCTTCCGGTATAAAGATGGGCCCTTTAGGGGGTGAGAGGGGGATAAAGTTAGCACTGGACCTATCTGCCAGGATGTTGGCAATATCAGTTGGTGCTGTATATTTAGTGTCATTGTGCTATGACTCAGAGCAGATCTGAGTGTTGCCTTTGTGATTCTTGACATAGCTATAGAATGCTTTGTGGTTGTCTTTAGAATTAGTGGTGATTTTGTTTTCATAACTTGCTTTGGAGGATTTTATGAGAGATCTCAACTTCTTCCTGAGGCTGACCAGGGAGTTCCTCCAATCGTGGGATTTTACTCTTTTTTGCAACAGTTTCTTTCTTCTGTTGTAGAGTTTGTTTATGGCAGAAGACCACCAGATTGGCTTCCTTTTTTTGGAGGATAGTGTCTTGGTTCTGTTAGGGATAGCACAATCTATGCACTTGTGTAAGTGCTTATAAAGTGCATTTGTGTAGGATTCAACAGTCGTACCTCTATTGCCCATCTGCATGGGTGTCGTGATGTTTGCCACTTCCGTCTTAAAAAGCGTGAAGTTGACTTTGGAGAAATTGTTTACCGTTGTTTTCCTAATGGGGGGGTGGGAGCGGGATGTGGATGTCTAGGGTGATTAGCTTGTGGTTGGATCTGACCAACAAGGAGCTGACCTCTGGTGTGGAATACAGGTCACCCATGTTGGTGATGACCAGATCTAGGATTGTGCTGCCCCTGATGGGGGTGTTGTGGATAAGTTTATCCAGGGCGTTGGAATTGATGATTTCCAGAAAACATTGAGCAAAAGAGTTGGTATATGAGTAGTTTTCCCAGTTAATGGTACGGTATTTGAAATCACCCATTATTAGAGTGTTTGGTTGTTCCTTAATATTTTCCAGTACATCAAGAAAAGAGGAGTGGGAATCCTGGGGCATGGTGGGGGGTCTGTAGCAAGCTGCAATATGGATTGTGGTTTTGCCCAGAGTTAGCTGAACTTGGATAATCTCGGATGTATTATGCTGAGCAACTTACTTGGAGGTATGGATATCCTTAAAGAATATGGACACCCCTCCACCTTTAGTGTTTCGGTCCGGGTTTGGTGGCCGAAAGTTGTGGTATGAATTATAGCCTGGTAATGCAGGGGTGCTCTCTGGAGCTTTGAACCAGGTCTCTGTCACTGCACAGATGTCAGTGTTCTTCATTTTAAGGAGTGCCTCGAGTGAGTGCATTTTGAGGTTTAGACTTCTATCATTGAGTAGCATTACCCTCAGATTTTGCTTGCTTGTACCTGTTACGGTGGTGAATTTCTCATTTGAACCTTGCCTAAAAAAAAGGCACTATAGGGGTGGCAAGAGCCTTTGCCAGTATCCGGAATCCCAAGGGTGACAGATGCAGGCCATCTCTGGCAAAGCAGCGTGGTCTGTCGACTGGGATTGTCACTAATCAGCTGTGATAATCTTCACATTTGACCCTTTACCACACCCAGTTTCTGGTGGGGCGGGTGACAACTGTCAAAATGAAGTAATCCATTAGAATGGGTTAGTTTTCTGTGGATTGTAGTGGTCAATAGTCACATCTTTTTTCCTCAAAAAGATGTCCAGATAATCAATCTCGTTCGGATTAACTCTATGAGTAAAAGATAAGAAACTTGTGCTGTTATTCAAAAACTGTAGAAATTCATCAATTTCGGTTTCAGTCCCCCTCCATAGGACGAGTATATTGTCCAAAAACCGAAGATATTTAAGAATTTTGGACATATACATAGACTCAAACACAACTTGGTTTTCCCAATCTAACAAAACCAGATTTGCAAAAAGAAGGGCACACTTCACCCCCATTGCAACTCATGTTACTTGACGGTAATATTCACCTTCAAAAAATAGGAAGTTGTTTTCCAAAACAATTTCCATTAGTCTAAAAAGTTAACCTTTACATTATGTATCCTACTGGAAGCAAAAAAAGCACTTCTCAAATGCTTTAATACCCTCCCTGTGCAGAATCACGGAAAATAAATTGACCACATCAATGGCTACAAAAATCACATTGTTGAAAGGGCCCAGGTCTCTCAAAGCCCTGAGACAGTGCCATGAATCCTTAAGGATGTGGTCAATATTTGTTGTGATAGACTTACTATGATGATCAATGTAGGTGGCTAGTGGTTCCATCTTGGAGGCCCTAGCCACCACAATAGGTCTAAAAGGAGGGTTGTGTGTGTACACTTGTGAATCTTTGGTATCCCAAAGATCACAGGTATAATAGGTTCGTTTACTGTGAGGAAATCAAGTTCTGTTCCATCAATGACATCTTGACAAAAGGCGTCAAACAACTCAGTGTCAATTTTGGAATAGGTGTAAAAAAATCTCTTTATGGGAGACTCTAGAGTAGGTGGATGGGTCATTCAAAATTTCAAACATCTTTAAACTATAATCCAAGTTTGACATAACCACTGTTCCAAACCCCCCTTGTCAGTTTTCATGAATCTGAGAGCCTTGTTGTTTTTCATCTCAAATAGTGCCTCCCTTTCACTTCTACTGAGGTTATCAGTGTAGTGCTCATTCATATTGCACTGTTTCCTAAACTCCGTCTCACACAAAGATTCAAAAGCCATTACATTCTCATGATAAACAGAGTTAAAAGTACTAGACCTTTTCAAACCAGATACTACATTCGTATTGTTTTCTGGTAATAATAATTTTAGGTTCAGTTGTCTTGTGTATAAACGCAAATTCAAAAGTAGAGAGGCAATATCAGGTTTGTAGCATGAGACAAAGGACAAACCTTTACTCAGCATTCCACAGTGTGTAGAAGTCAAATCCTAATCAGTGAAGTTATACACCTTAAAATCACCATGCACCATTATGTTAACATTCACAGTGTGCACAGGTTCAGATATGTCTGGTACAAAGTTGTCATTGTTATTAAACTCTAATAATCGTGATTCAAACCCCCGCTCCAACCCCTCTGATTGTATGTCCAACGGTTCTGATACACAGATCCGTTCTGGCCATTCTGATTCTTTAAATGTTCCGATCTCCTCGGTCCTGTGGGTGGTTCTAAAAAACGTTCATCATTTCGTTCAGAGTTGTTGATCGGTTTAGCCCTTTCATTGCCAGCATCATCAGTGTATGTATATAAACATATATGTTTATACTTTTTAAGGCACGGCAATGATTGGTCCAAGTTGGCATGTTGCAGGCTAATTTTGCTATTTTATAGTAACAAGACTGTAATTTATTTTTGAGAGTTGTATGTATGTTAGTAAAAATGGGGCTACCATAAAGAAGGGTGGGGAAGAGAAGAGAGTTGGCCAGTTTTAACTTGGTGGGTGTGTTCATAAAAGATTTATGCCAGTGTAGCTTACCAAGTTTGCATTATGAATGTGATTATTGAAGGAAAGCTTGTTGTCAGTTGTGACACCCAGAAGGTTTGATGATTTTACTTGTTCTATTTCGATATTGGTTTGTAAGAAATTTTTGAAGTCCTGATTTAAGGGTGTGGATGAAAATATTAAGAGTTTAGATTTTTGTGGGTTGAGTAGAAGTTGGGCATCATTTAGCGAGGATTTAATAGTAAAGGCTTTTTGTGTTAGATATTGAAGATCTGATAGGCTGTTGGCAGAGGAGGCTATTGTAGAATTGTCCAAGTATTGGGTGAAAGTGCTAATATGGGAAGCTTTGTGGAGGTTATTGATGAAAATGTTAAATAGTAGTGGCCCAAGAATGGACCCCTGGGTGGCTTCTGTTTTGTTTAAGAGATATTCAAATTGCTTGTTCTGCCATGGGACAGATTGTTTCCTTTAAACAGATAGTTGGAAAACCAAGCCAGTTGTCTCACTTCATAAAGGCAGCAACAACTTTGACATCTCAAACTTCTGGCCCATCACCATTCTTTCCCCATCTCCAAAATACTAGAGAATTGTATTCATACTCGACTCCTTAGTCATCTGGACATCAAATCCTTTCCACCACTCAACATGGCTTTAGGCCAGGACATAGCACTAACACTGCCCTCATTTACTTCTTGGATACAGTAAATAGAACTCAAGATGCTGGCTCCTTAGTCTGTGCACTCTTTCTTGATATATCTAAGGCATTCAACACAATCTCCACTCCCTTCTGCTTACTAAACTCTCCAAGCTTGGCCTATCTCCCCCGACCTTACATTGGTTTATTAACTATTTCAGCAATAGGCAACAATCTACTATATGGCAGCACTCTTCTTCCCCTTTCATCAATACAAACACAGGGGTACCCCATGGTTCAATACTGGATCCCCTTTTATTCAGTACATTTGTCAATAACTTTCACACCACTCTTATCCACAGTATTGTTATCCAGTATGCAGATGACTTGACTATTAATCTTCTCTTCTAAATCGGTCACTGCACTACAACATCTTACCCAAGAAACATTTAGTTCTACTGAAACCTGGATGTCTCAGAACCATCTTGCCCTTAACCCCAATAAAACAAAACTCCTAATATTTATCCCCACAAAATTTAGCCCTGTTGACAAGTCACTATTCTCTGTTCGCTCACAAAACAACACTATCATTGATGTTGTCCCAAGTACCAAATTGCTTGGTGTCATCATTGATGATAAACTAACCTTTGATCTTCATATCTACAGCAACATCAAAAAAACACATCAAAGCTAGGAGCCCTTTATAAGCACAACTGTTTTCTTAGCCTCTGTGCTAAAAAGGCCCTGGCCTCGTCTTTACTGCTTCCAACTCTTTTATATGGCACCCCCATCCTCACCAATCTACAGTCCTCCCTGAAAATAAAACTGGACTCGTGCTACAACACAGTCGCTAAATTTGTTACTAATGCAAAATTTTTCACCCACCACTGTTCCTCTCTGCATCAACTTAATTGGCTGGAATCCCCTCACTATTTCACTTATCTTCAATTATCTACTGCCCATAAACTTATCTACCGCCCAGCAACTTGCCCTTCCCTCTCCTCCATACTGACCATGTACCATCCTAATCACCACCTCAGGTGTGAAAACAAAATGTTACTGACTGTCGACAAACCCAAGCATTCAGCTGGCCAAATGTATTCCTTTACTGTCTCTAAGCTATGGAATAATCTCCCTTCTTCACTCAGGACTACCAGCAATCCTACTTCCTTTAAAAAAATCCCTCAGACTACTTCTCTCCTCTCACTGGCTATGCACCTGTACCCCAACAAATAACCTCAAAACCTGACTTAATTTAATTGCTGGTATTTCCTCTCCTTTTCTCTACTATACTTGCGCCTTCTGCAGTCTCCCTAGCTTGACTTTTTTTCCCTCCTTTAGCCCATCTGTCTCCTTCTATTCTCCCCTGAAGTTAACTCTCCTCTGCTTTAATTTCTGTATGTACATTTATAATTGTATTTGAATGTTTTTTGTTTTTACTTCTATACTTATACCATTATTGTAAACAATTTCACTGTTATTATTTTCATTGAATGTACTACTACCGCTCAACTTACTTTGTATGTAATTAATGTGGAGCTTTTCTCCCCGGGCCTCCACTGAAAATGGGCTCATTTTAGGCCTAGTGGACTTTCCCAGTAAACAAATGCAATAAGTAAATAAATAGTAGTAATTTAGGCTGTGATACTGTATTGAAAGCCTTAGCTAGATCCTTTAAGATAACTGAGGTTATTAGACAAGCGTCTAAGGCTTTGTAAACAGTACTGGTGAATGAAAGGGGTCTACTTCAGATGTTCAACATTTCAAAACGCCGACTTTCATATGGCTGAGACCATATGATCAGCAGTTTGAAATGTTGAACATCTTCTAAACAACGTAAACACACAAAAACACCCCTGCACCCCCTGCTACCTAAATATTCCTACTCTGAGATGGCACTACAGTGCAGAAAAGGGAAATCGCCCGGTTCTGCGCTGTATAGGGAACTCCACTGTACATGTTCAAATGTTCAATCCTATGGTCTCGGCCATATGAATGTGGAACTTTTGAAAGTTCGTTCATATGAAGGGAACCCAGTGAAAGTAAGGTAGTGCTGTGTGCAGGGTGGAAGCCATGTTGAGTAGGGGCAAGTAACTTATTGTTGATGAGATATTTTAACAGTTGTGTATATACACTTTTCTAGGATTTTAGATAGAGGAGAGAGTGTAGAGATCGACAAGTAATTATAAAGATCACCAGCATTACCACCCTTATGTAGCAGAGTTATAGTGGATTTTTTATAGTTGTGGAATGTATGATTCAGAGATGGATCAGTTGATGAGAATGCTAACAGAGGATATGCTATAGCATCTGAAGGAAGTTTTAAGTATTCTGCTAGAAGTCTGTCGGCAGAGGGGGAGCATGGCTTTAGTTTAGTTAACAGTTTATGCACTAGAGAAGTGGGCACAGGTTGTATAGTAAAAGTACAAGTGGGTGAGCTGTTATCTGAGGTGTTATTTAAATGGGAGGGATATGTGTTTGACTTAGGAGAGGGGAGATTTGTGTTGCTATCTGAACTGTTTCAGGTAGAGTTTGTTTTCAGTAGAGAAATCGTTGACAAGTTTTTGAATGATTTCAATGAAGTGGGTGTTGAAAGGCCTGGGAAATTTCTAGCGGGTCTTTCTCAGGCAATGGTGTAGGATTTTGTTGGTTTTCAAGGTAAAGGAGTGAGGTGACAGATTTCCAGAATGTATGAGGATGATTGTTTTTGGAGTCTAGTTGAGTGGAGAAATAGTTTATTTTGTCAGTAATGACTAACTTTTTAGCAGTGTTACAGAGTTGTTTGTATTTTATTTTGTAGGGTTCTATTTTTACACCATTCATTCCAGGCTCTGTCCTTAGCAATGAGAATCTGTTTAGTATGTTTTGTTGGCCAAGGGGCATGGTTATGCTTGCTTTGTTTTGTTCGCATAGGGGCGAGACTGTTGAGAGCTTTAAGAAAGACATTATTGAAGTACTCTACTGCTTTATCCAGTGGAAGTATTTTAGTTGGGTACCAGTTGTGGGCATTTAAAGTGTCTATAAATACCATTTGACTGAAATGGGTAAGATTTCTAGAAGTTTTATACAGATGGGCTTTTGCTGTTTCTTTTTGGTTTCTGTGAGTGAAGGCAGGTAGATAGTCACTAGAGATACTTGGGAGTGTTCCTGTGTGAGTGTATTTGTGGGGATGTGAGATGAGAATCCAGTCAAAGGGTAGATTCAGTTCGTTTATTTACTATATGTGTGAGATCTGTGATGAGTTGGGTAAACATATACAAGTTTGTACTATTAGAGGGGTAGTTAGAGATGAGAGTTTGCCAGTTTATATTAGTATCACCCAAAATAATGCTTTTGTTTGAGATATTTTGGGTTGCCCAGGAGAGAAAATCTTCCAAAATGGGTATATTTTGACCTGGGGGAATGTATAGTACTACAATACATATTTGTTTTCTTTTGTTAATATGGAGTATTGCTAGTAATAGTTCTATGTTTCCGAAGGTTGGAATGGGTTTGGAAAATTGTGACACAGTTATGGACTCACGATAGATTAATGCAACATCACTGTTGTTTTTGTGGAGATGGTCATTTCTAAGCATGTTGTACCCTGGGGGAATTATTTCAGTATCAGATATATGTGGTTTCAGCCATGTTTCAGTAAGTGCTACAATATCTAGGGTGTATAGAGAAAGCCAGGCATGGAATTCAGTGTTTTTATTACATATATTGCAAACATTAGCTGCTGTTATGAATAGATTTTGGGAATACGGGCTTTGGGTGTGGGTTGGCGTGTTGTTTGGACCAGGGCTGGGATGAATGTCTCCACACTGGTTCAGGACCTGAACATGTGTTGTTTGTTTAGAGTAGTGAAATGTTGGAAAGTGGGGCATATTATGCACCATATAAGTGAATCTTAGTTTGATGTTGATGGTGGAATACCTATCTTTAGTTAGGAGATGGGTTTAGAAGTTAAATAGAGATGGTAAGATGTTGGAGAAGCTTTCGTTATTAGCATGGGGTTGTGAGGATAGAGTGGCAGAATCTGGGCAGGGAGAGTTAAGGGGGGGGAGTGAAGTAGGTGAGTAAGTGTAGAATGACTGTGGAGGTGAATAGGAGGATGCTGTGTTTTATGTTGTATAGCATATTGTGTAAGTTGGTGCTGTGAAAACTAAAGTGGGATGTAGGTGATAATGTAACAGGTGGGAGAAGAGACTAGACTCTGTGGTAATTGTAGGTGTTGTATGCTTATATGGGTGGACTTCAGGTGTGGGTGGTAATGGTAGCTGGGTCTAATTAGTTGGAGGGAATGAGGGATGTGGTATCTGGATGCATAAATGTAATTGAACTGGAGAGCGGATGGGAATGAGGGCACGGTAGGGGAGCAGAGTGAGCCCACAGTGGGTTGCGCCCAATCTCAAAAGCCGTGAGTTGAGACAAAAACAATCACCAAGGCAAAGAATGAGTAGGTAAGTGAAGTAGAGGTCAGAGGTATGTGGAAAAGAAAGCACTCAAGGAAAGTAAGCAGAAAGATACCAGAAGTTAAAGAGGGTACTATATTTAAGATAAGAGAATAACAAAGCCAAAAATAAAAATGCAGGGGTATTCTACAGAAGTCTATCGAGGGCTAGGTTGGTCAGATTTTTGTTGAGACTCTTTGGTAAGTAGGAGTTTAGGGGGAAAAAACACAAAACTAAGCAAAATGTAAGACAGTTTTGCTAGGGTGCGGACGGGGTTGGTAGAGAAGTTGGCAGTGGCCGAGGGTCCACAGCAGCGTGCTCATAGGTTACTTAAAAACAGTTACTCAATAGTTATTGGTAGAAGCACTACACATACATTGGCTTGAGTACATGCAGGTCTATATCCCACATTGTATGTGGACAGATCGGCAGGGTGACTGGAGGGATTCACTTCTAAGCGTTAGAGGTGAGGGGAACTGGAGGAAAAATAGAGATATGATGAGTAGGGAGGCAAATAGCTCACTAATATGTTCTACAAGATATACAGGAGGTTTTAGTGCACTCTAGGTAAAAAATGAAGGACGGCACATTTTCTCCACCCGTTTGCTGTTTGTATTGATATACTACATCAGTGTTTTATTTATTTTAACCAGGTCTGTGTGCAGTTGTTTTATATCTTCCTTGACGTTACTGGAAGCCATGTCTGCAGGTTGCATTGCTTTTTGCTGAACAGCTGCAAAACTTTCCCCAGTCTGTGTTTCTTCTTCACTTTTTTTAGCTGCTTTTTTCCCCCAAGTGCTCCGTATGGATCAGATTCAGTAAAGCCTGCAGTAAATGTACACGGTATGTGTTCAATAAAATTCTTATCACATTTTTTATGCTTTTTAGTCAGTCAGAAAGGTTACAATAAGTGTACTTTACACTTTGTGGTAACCTTTAGGAATCCGTGTCAATATTTAAAGCTGCAAGAATATCAGTAGGAAAACTAAAATTAGTAGGAAGAAGGTGTGCATTATGTCTGCGTTGTCTGTTCACTCAGAAAAGTGTATACTTAATGTACATGTAGTGTAGGTGTTATTGAATCTCAGAGTATGTCTTTTTTCCTGGCATCCAAGCAACACTTACTAGCCAGTTACTGGAGTTTACCCATAAACACAAAAGTCTACTGGCATTCCCTGTTGATTTTCTGTTTTCACACTGGAAGAACTAGAGTTAAGCTGTTACTCGATGTGCAGCCATCTTGGAAGTCCTTTAGTTTTTGATGTTGAGCAGCAAACTAGCTTTTGTACTTTCTACTTTCTCCATCAGTAGGCTCTTGAACGCTTCTTCACTTTCAGCCATCATAGTATCATCTGCATGTCTGCTGTTAATAGTTCTGCTGGTGCTGTTGATTCCAGCATCTGTTTTATCTAGCCCAGCATTTTGCATAATGTCACCTGTGTGTAAATTATATTCATTATTGTACATGTTGTGCTTGTATGTAACTTCTCTTCTGTTAGCTTTCTAACCTGATTATATGTGCTAATACTGTGAATAATGACACTGCTTTGTTGTGTTTCTTCTTTTTGTAGCTAGTTAAAGGTTGTTGGCTATATGCTTGTACACAACCTGATATTCTGTGTTTTTTCTTTGAATTGTTTGTGCTTGCTCATCTTTACCTTTGCATTTGTATTTGTAGTGTGTTTTAGAGCTTTTCCTCCCTGGGCATCCATTGAAAATGGATGCTCCCAGTTGATACTTCCTGCCCAGCAAAAATAAATAAGCATACTGTGGTGGAAGAGAAGAGTCTTTACAGCCATTAATACAGTTTCCAACATAGATTTTGAGTAGTGTGCAAAAATAGTTGACATAAAAGTTTGCTACAAAACCAGAGGAGTGAATACCTGTTGCAGAAATCAACAAAAGACTGCTCACAACTGCAGTAGTTAAGATCAGATGCTCCAGTTTGCATTCATGTTCTGAATTTAGTTGACATGTTTTTAAGTAGCAGTTAAAAATATAAGAACTGAAAAATATAATCTGAATTTGAAAACTGATTTCAAGCTCATATTATATTTCTTTATCACAGTTCACTGCCATGTTGTTCTGATTAGTGTAACTCCTTTACTTCAGATAGGGCCAGCCTTAGGTTAACTGGTGCCATAAGCAGAAGGACTGCACTGTGCCCCCCCCCCCACACACACCCACACCCACATACCACCCAGTGCCCCTATTCTGGCCGTCCAAGTTTTTTTTCTGTTTGTCTTACTCTTAATTTTATTTTACTTCAGTTGCTCTTTAATTCAACACATTTAAAGTAGCAAGACTGCTGCCTGATCTTTGTATAGAGAACATCTGCATTAAGCTGGAGTCCAAAATGCCCCCAGAAACCATGGAGGAGGTTTCTATATGCTTTTTCCTAAGGTACATTTTATTTTTTTTTTCAAGCAAACTTACATTCAGTGATAGCCTGCTGCTGTACACATTTAGGTGATCCCCCCCCCCCTGTGCACCCCTCTGAAGTTTGTGAAAAAGTCGAAGTATTGATTATATTGTCTCTAGCCCAACATAAGATGGTAACCTTTGAGGTTTTCAAGGAAAGTTTAAGTAATAATGACATCATCCCCAGCTCCCCGCATAAGCTACAGTGAGCTGCATTTATACACCTCCAAGCAGGCCTTTTTAGACAAGATGTGTTTCAAGACAGAGGAGTTACTTGCTCAGTTTACAGTCATTTCTCACAAAAAAAAAAAGAAAAAAACTGTGTCAAAATCCACTTATACAGCCTTGGTGTGTTTGGAGGGGTCACCAGTCCCTCAGAAACTATGAGGGTCTTGGTATTCTGTGATGTATTTTATCACTCCCATTTTTTTTGTTTTTTTTTTTTTGTTTTTTGTTTTTTAATAGATTCATAGGTGTTTACTAGGCTAACAACATCAAGGGCCTTTTTAAGCCTACTCATGCATCCCAAATCTCTGAAAAGTTCTGATACCCTTGATAAGTGTAAGCATGGGCCTGGAAGATGAACCATTTGTAGGTTACCTGTGTCCATTAGAGACATAGGTGCCAAACCAGGGATGAACTTCTGGTTTCCCATCCAATTAAGTTGCACTTGAATTGGGTTAGGGAGGAATTCTGCTTCACATGGATGGGGAGCCTGTTCCATAGACAGGGGTAGTCTCTGGGATACATACCTATCTCTTCAGCAGGTCCTATTTATATCACAGGCAAGGTTTAAGTCTTTAGCATGGGTAATTCTGGTGCTGTTTGTTTTGTGGATTTACAGGAGGTCAATCAGAGTGGGGTCTGACAATGCATTGTATGTCAGGCATAGATCTCTCCTCAAAAGCCTGTAGGAGACCGAAAACAGGGATAGAGCTTTGAGGTGGTCTGCATAGGAGATATTACTTACGCCCTCTATTCTTTTAGTGAGAGACCTCTGTGGATGTTCCATTTGTTAGATATGCCTGGTTAGGAACATACCAAAGGGGAATTTGTACTCGGTGATATGTCTGATGAGTGCCGAATACAGTGGAACAATGACTTCCTTGGACTTCAATGCTATACCTTTGTTTATAAGTTATGCAACATAGAATGATTTCCTCACTACTGTAGACACATGATGATTAAAGGCTAAATTACTGTGTGTGTCCCTAAGTCCCTGACTACTAGGTCAAATCTGAGGGGTCTGTTGTCAATATGATAGTTACCAGGGATGTATGACTTCCTAAAGGATACTATTATGTGTTTCTTGTCATTTAGTTTTAGTCCATGGCTCTGGAACCAGTTGTTTGTCTGTGTCAGCTCCTCCTGGAGAACATTTGTGTCAGTGTGAGATTCAGTGACAGCTCCTAATGTGCAATCATCTGCAAATTTAGTCAGCCAAAGACTACTGAGAAGTAAATGCCAAAATGGAGAGGTCCAAGGTCTGATCCCCGAGGGACTCCACTTGTGACTAGCCTCTTTTTTTTTGAGAAATGACTGTAAACTGAACAAGTGACATGAGGCTGAGTTGCATTCATCCAGACAGCTCCTACCAACCAGTTATAGCCACATCTATGTACAATTCAGATGTTGGATTGTGATGAAATAAGATGCCGGGGCATTTCACCTTTGTTCCAAACAAATATTTGCCACACATTAAAATATTCTTAATTGCTTCACACAAATTATACTGGTTTTGTAAAGCCAGAATAATAAGTCAACAACAGCAGGCAGCTAGTCATTTTCCTCCACAGACAGTCCTGCAGTTATACCTACTCAGGCTGTGCATATCAGGAGTCAAGTTAAGAAGTCCAGCTTTCTTCTCTTAAATGCACACTAGTCCTGCAAAGCCAGATAGTAGTGACTGCTTAAAAGTGAGCAAAAGAAAAGAGTTTTGGTTTCTTTCATCCGGCAAGCTCCAATGCTGTCAACCTCTTACTTGCAGAATCAGGGGCAAAGCAAAAAAAAAAAAAAATCAGAGACAAATTTTATAATATTAATACTGAAAACAAGAAGCAAAAGAAGTCTGTAACTCTTAATTATTGTCAGCCAGAATCAGGAGGAGTTGAGAGGTATACCAACACCCCCCCCCCCTGTCTAGCAGTTAAAGCCATGAGGGTTTTACTGTATACCTCTCAAAACTAAAGAAATCTTGACAAAGCCAAAAGTAATGGAGAATAAAGCCCCCAAAATAGGGACAGACTTAAATACTGCTCTTATAAACTTAGAAAGATGCTAGAATAGCAGGTTTTGTGTTAATATGCATTTTCAGAAGGATGTGAGATCTGAAACATAGTAGCATAATGGTTAAGGTCTTTGCCTCTCATGTACAAGGTGCAAGATTTGATCCTGACCTTTCCATTTCAGACTCACCAAAGAATGGAGCTAGTGTCCTATAAGGGGAAGAGCTGTACAAACCAACCACTTTGGTCATCTACTGGGGCATGCAGTATCCTCATGATAGGAGAACATGGATCACAGACTATGTGGCTCTAGGTGATTTGGTTGTGTTGACTAATGTCACCAAAATGGGCATGGGTAGTTACTGGTGATAAGTAGTTCGAGGACCCAGCGTACTCTGACCTACACCAGAGATGAATGTTAATGGTGGGAGGGGTGTATGTGTCCCTTTTGGCCAGTGTGTGCTTGCCATAAAAGCCCAGCAGTCCTGGGTCAGTAAGCTACAGGACGGCTGGTGTCCAGTTTCCCATCTTAGGTTACTTGGGATAGCTGTGTTGAGCAAAAGCTGGACATAAAACCAGTCAACCTGCTAAACATGAACTAAGAATTCCTATACTCGGTGTAGGTTTACTGTCAAGGTGCTGCTTAGAAGTGGATGACATGATAGTAAAGAGGAGGTTGGGCATTCTATGTATCTAGGAGACAAGATGGAAAGGCAGTGCAGCAAAGCCACTTGGCTTGGGATCTAGAGTCTACTACTCAGGAGGAGGACAGGCTAGAGATGGTTTGGGAATTGTAGTGAGGGGTATCAGGTGCATGAGTCCAGCCTAATGATAGGGCAGTGTTCATAATCTCAGCCTATGTCCCACAGCGGGGTTGTAATAGTGAGGAGAAGCGTGCATTCAGACAAAAAACGAAGGACCTAATAGATAAAGCAGGACAACATGAATTAGTGTTGATAATGGGTTACTTGAATGCATATATTGGGACAGACAGAACAGAATATGAGGACTGCCCGGGTCCACATGGGTGGAGCAACAGGAATAAAAAGGAGAGACCATTTAGACTTTTGTCTGGCAAATTGCTTGATAGTAGCCAACACTTGGTTCAGAAAGAAAAACAGTCACGATATCACATGCAAGAGTGGCCAACATGCAACTCAGGTAGACTTTCTTGTAGTAAGGAAAGGGCACTGGCGTAGAATCAGCAATTGCAAAGTCATCCCCAGTGAAACAGTCAGTCCACAGCATAAACCACTGGTGGCCACAATCAGCTGCAAGCTGTGGTCAGAGAAGGCTCTAAGGTCAACAGAAACCAGCTGAAAACCTGGAAGTTGACTAGAGAGAAAGCACAACAGTTAAGGGAATTACTCGGGGCTAAACAAAAAGAGGAAATAGATGGAGCCAAAAAAGAATGGCAACACCTCAAAACAGCATGTGCAAGGACTACAGAACAGATGTGCGTCAAGCCAGGTATGAAAATAAGTTACATAAGGAAAGTTGGTGGTGTAATGCAGAAGTCTAGGAAGCTATCAAAAGAAAGGGAGAGTACAGGAAGAAGTAGGAGTACCTTACTGTATTCCTTTCATGTGCAATATACTCAAGTGCAATAACTTAGTTGCTTACTGCATTGCAGTGCATTAGATTGTATTGTTTGGTATTGTATTGTACTGTATTCTCTTATTTATTCATGTTCATTATATATGAATGCGCCTTACGAGGTTTGCTACAAATTTTGTTATACTTGTGCAATGACAATGAAGGAATCTTATCTTATCTAGGAGGTAGAAAAGACAGACTAGGCTAGGAAGGAATACTGGTTGGCTAACAAAGAATCGAAGAAAGGAGTTGCAAGAGCAAATAAGTCATCAGAGACACACTCCTGTTTCTGGAAAGTAAGTTAGTAGAAGGCACAAGGAAACTATATCAGGTTGCAAGGCAAAGACAGAAAGATAAAGAAGATAGACACCCTTCATAAGGGCTGCCAGCAGCAACCTGCTCACCAGTCCGCAGGACATCAAAGGCAGATTGGAGGAGTACTTCCAGCAGTTTCTGAAGAACCCCCCCACCACAAAAGCTTTATTGTCCCAGACACAGCCCACATTGAGAGAAGAGGAGGAGCTCACCATAGAAGAAGAGCAGCATTAAGGAAAATGAAGTCAGGGAAAGCAGCAGGCTCAGATGAGGTTACAGCAGATATGATAAAGTGCTGGGTGACATGGAGAGAAATGGCTCCTGAGGGTACTCATAGCAGTGTGGAGAGAAAGGCATATCCCAAATGACAGCATACTAGTGCCAGTATGTGAACAAATGGGACATTCACAACTGAGGGGAGTAAGCAGCTATCAAACTCCTGTCACACTGCATGAAAGTTCTGGAGAGGGAGATTGATAAATGAATATGCAGAGTAGTAAAAAGTAAGATGGGGGAGGAGTTTGGATTCAGATCAAGATGGAGCACAACTGATCGGATGTTTGCAATTAGTTGAGAAGAAGCTAGAGATGAGGAAAAAGTCTAGATGGGAATTCCTAGACTTGGAGTAACCATATGAAATGGTCCCCATAAAGCTGATATGGGCAGTCCTGCGGTGGTCTGAAGTCCCAAAAAACATTGGTAGAATTAGTGCAAGCTATGTACAAGGACCCAATGACTCAAGTATGAACAGTGTTCAGTCTCACAGAGAGGTTACCAATGGGAGTGGGTGTGCACCATGGTTCACCTCTGAGCCCACTGCTGTTCACACTGGTGATGGACTGCATTAGCAAACAGGTCAGTGAAGACTGATCAACAAAGTTGCTGTATGCAGATGATGTGACATTGCAGACAAAGTCTGAGCAAGAACTTCAACTAAGGACAGGGAAATAGAATGCAAAACTGAAGTCACATGGGATGAAACTGAGTACACATAAGAAATTTGTAATGGCAACAAACAGTGGAGTTCAGAAGAAGCTGAGAATTGAGAAAGGGAAAATAGTGGAACAGGTTAACAACTTCAAAACTTCAAGTGTCTGGAAGAAGTCTGAATGAGGAGGTCAAAGCTAGAATCAGAGATGCTGCAGCCAACTGGCACACAGTGTCAGGTGTATATGACAGAAGAATGCCAAAGAAGCTCAAATGTAAGCGGTACAAAACAGCGATGTGACCAGTTACTACTACTATGGTATAGAAACCTGGGCAGTAAAGGCAGAGTAGCTAAGGAAGCTAGAGATGAAGTGCCCGAGATGGATGGTAGGATGCACACTGTGGAGCAGAATAAGAAGTGAGGACATTACAGCAGAAGCCAAACTTGCTCCAGTTGCAGAAAAGTTCAGAGAGAGCAGATTACATTTTTACAGACGTGCAGAAAAGCTGAAAACAGTCTGGTGAAGATGATTTTGGACAGACAGGAAGAAAGCAAGAGGAAATGAGGGCATCCAGCAATGTGATGGATAGATTGTGTGAGAGAGGACCTGTGACAGTCGGGCTTGAGTGTTGAAGAAGGCAAGAAGAGTGGCACTGGATAGAGAGAGATGGCAACAGTTCATTGACCCCATGTGGAAAATGTGAAAAAGGGGTTGTTGTCTGAAACTCAGTCTGTCATTATTTAATGACTTCAGTTCTCAATGATATGCCAGAAAACCACATATTGTATGAGGAACAGACCAAAATATGAAGCAAAAATGTGGACAGTTGAGTGACATGTCTGATTGGCCATGTAATAAGTTTTGCCCTTGCTAGTCCACACAGATAAGTTGCCACACACAAAAGTATTCCAAGTTGCTCTGCACAAATCATAAATCTGTAACTATTGCAAAACAAATCTGCTTAATCGCTGCCAGCATCACAGAAAAACAATAATTTCCTCACTGCTTTCTATCTTGTACCATCCTTGTCAGCTGTTCATAATTTTGCAAACTGCCACAACTGCCAGGCTGAAGCTACAGCTGATCAGATAAAACCAGAGATTAGAGTTTAAAGCTTTTATTTATAACAAATGCATGACATTCATGCAGATGCTCAGTATTGTGAGTGCCACCACTTCATGACCACCACTTGGAATGTTGCAAGGTCTGTACTCCATGACCTCGGAACACTCAAGTCTAACGTGGCATTGCTTGACTTCAATGATCAAGTCAGGTGGAACAACTGGCCCTGGACTGCCTGTCACACTGAGGGGTGAGCATGTTTTGATGTAGCAGAGTGCTGTGTTTTATTTTATTACAGCAATGAGACAATATATTTCTTTGCTGTAAAAAAATAAATTGAAGAGAGTGCCTTTCCAAGCATAGCACCCTAGGCAGTTGTCTAGTTTGCCTACAGACAAGGCTAGGCCTGATTGCAAAGATCCTGGGAGAACAGCTCAGTCAATAAAGAACTTAACAGTGCAGTTAAAAATGTAAAGAGGACCAGTAAGCATTCAACACTATATAGATCTGCTTTCATTAGTTTCAGTCTAGTCATGTGTCAGTTGATCTTGTTAATATTGTATATCCTAGTATTTAAATCCACAGGTTTCATAGTAACATACAGGTAATACATGACCCCACAGGACAGCTTGAGGATTGCCTCAGAAAAAGAGTAGAGCTAATTTTCGTAACTGTGTAATAGGAGCAGTCCATACATTTTATTGGTCAGAGGCTTCATATTCCAGGATTTTAACAGTTTATGATTTAAGAGGTTTAATTTAATATTTCTTTCCAAAACAATTATTTAATGCCACATTTTAGTACTTGATTCAGAATCAGAAATGTTTCAGTTATAGTGCAGTTTTCCTCTATTTAAATGTCTAAAATTAAGATTTTATGAATCATATATGTAGGCTACTCAAAGGGACCCTATTCAACCCCACCCAGGGCTGTAAAGCATGCATAACACAAGATTACATTATCAGAAATCAAACAGATTAAAATGTGAAGTAAAACTGTAGGTGCAACCAAACTGAAATAAGGTAAACACATTTGACATCATTGTTCATGTCACTACAGAATGCTTCACAACAGTAAACTGTTCAAGCAGTAAAAGAAAAGTGTGTGAAGACTTGTCTATTTTCCTTTATCTGAGAGAAAACAGTTTGGGTAGTTAGGTAAGTGAACAGTCCGTGTTGAAGGATGACAGATTTGAATGGTACTGTCGCACTCTGGGAGATTACTCCAGATGCTAACTTGAAGGTGTTTTTGAGTCTGTGAAGAATCATTGCAGCTTCACATTGTGATCTTAGTAAGTAGGTTGATAAATTGGAAGTAAGTTTATTTGCACAATATTAATAGTTAAGATAGGAGATGAGATAAAAATGGTGATATGTAACCAATCTACAGGAGAGTCTCCAGAAATAGATGGTATTCCTATGGACATTTGGAAGCCAGGAGGGAAGAAATTGATAAAGATCTGGAAGGTTTTGTTTACAGTATTTTAAAAGGAGTAGAAGCACCAACATCCTGTAAGAAAGCTGTGATAGCTGGAATACCTAAATATGGTAAAGACCTCTCAGAGCAAGCTTCATTCTTATTTTGATTCTAAACTGTGATTATAAAGTGTTGATGTGTATAATGTCTAACGAAATGGCAGAGTTGTTGCTAAAATTGATAGATATGGATCAGTTTGCTTTTGTGGAGTGAGGCAAACATTTGACAACATTAATTGAACAATAATGAACCAGAGGGGAAAGAGGATGTAAGAAAATACCACTTTTGTTGGTGGTTCTTATTTTATTATTTATTTCCAGTTTGATTTACCGGTGAAGTCCACTGGGTCAGAGTGACCTGTTTTGCAGTGGAGGCCTGGGGAGAAAAGCTCCAAGGTACATAATACAGATAAGGTACAGAAATACACGGATGTCAGTCTTACATAATATGGAAACATTTACAAGTAAGTACCTTGAAAATATGCATAATAAGCATAAAAGCATTGAGTGTGGACTTATTGTTTATACATTTTCTTTAGTGTGCACACTCAGATATTAGGTGAGATGTTATATATACATACTTTTAAGTAAAATGAGGATACACTATACATGCACAATTTCAGAAAAGAAATTAGTAATGGAAAGCTGTATACAGTATTTACAATGTAGAACCATAAGAAATAAGCAGCTAATAGAGAAAGGAGAGCAAAGAAAATGCTCGTGGGAGCATAGCTGAAGGAGAGTTATTGAGGTTATCAATAGCTTTTGTTATTGTATTGATAGTTATTGATAGCTAATGGAGAAGGGAGAGCTTAGAAAATGCTCGTGGGAGCATAGCAAAAGGAGAGTTATTGAGGTCTTAGGAACCTGAAGGGGAAACCCCCCAGGAGCATAGCTGAAGGAGAGTTGTTGAGGGCTTAGGAACCAGAGTGGGAAAAAACCCCAGGGGAATGGACTAAGGAAGATTAGGTTGGATGGTGGCAATTGCATTTCCATTTTGTGGCCAGGTGTTTGGTAAGCTGAGTTTTGAAGTTTTCTAAGTTTGGGATGGTTCTTAGAGAGTGAGGAAGGGAATTCCATTTTTTGCCTAGAGAGACAGCGAGGAGAAGTTGGCCTGCTGTACTTTTGGGTTTGGGGATAGCAATTAGGTTTTCATGCTCTGATCTAAGAGTTCTATTGGGGGTGTAATGGGGGAGGATATTAGTTAGCGCTGGACACTTAGTTGGGTGATATACAAGTCTGTGTGCAGTGGTGAGTTGGAGGAAGTCTAAGTAGTTTGGGAGTTCAAGCCACTTTAGTGATCTTAGGGTAAGGCAGTGATGGGTAGAAGGTTTAGATTTGGTAGCAAATTTTGAGATTTTATTATAGCAGTTTTCTAGTTTGGAGGAAATAGAGGAGGATAGGTTAGTTAGCAGGGGGTCTCCATATAATAAGGAAGGCAGTAGATAAGTGGTGGCTAGAGTATTCCTAGTAGTATAAGAGAGGAAGAGATTGTTCCTATACAACATACCTAGCTTTTGGAGGATTTTCTTAATATTTTGTTGAATATGGATATCGAACTTGAGATGTTTGTCAATAGTAACACCAAGTAGTTTAGCGGAAGGAACCACTTCTATAGCTGAATTAGTCTGACTTAGCACTTTGAAGGCATTTTTGTTGTAGGAGAATGACTTTGTGGGAGGGAAAAGTAGAATTTTTGATTTGTTTGCATTGAGAGAGAGGTGGTTTTGGCGCATTCAATTTTTGGTGTTTGAGAAGGCAGTTTGTGTTTTAGACAGCAATTCTGAGAGGTTAGAGGCAGAGCAGACTAAGGTAGAATCATCTACATATTGAATAGTTTTGGAGTCAGGAATGGCAGCGTGAAAGTTGTTTATGAAGATATAGAAAAGCATGGGCCCTAGGATAGATCCCTGTGGTACGCCAGTTGGGGTAGGTAAAAAGGAAGAGGTAGAGTACTTCCATTTGACTGCCTGAGTTCTATCTGATAGGTAACTGGAGAACCAGGACATAGTGTTTGGGGAAGAGATGGAGATTTGAGAGGTGATAAAGAAAGTGTTTGTGTGAAACAGTGTTGAGTGCTTTCAACAGATCGAGCAGAACAGTAGAGACTAGATGTCCAGAGTCCCAGGCTAGATTGACTGTTTCTAAGAAAGAGAGTAGAGCAATTATAGTACTATGACCTGGGTGAAAATCATGTTATGTAGGTGTAAGAAGATTGTTATGGGCCAGGTAAGGCATAAGTTGAAGGTGAATGCACTTTTCAAGGATTTTAGAGATTAGAGAGAGCAGAGCGATAGGGTGGAAGTTAGAGATGCTGGTGTTTTTGCCTCCTTTATGAAGAGTAAAGAATAGAGACTGAGCGCCAGAGTTTGGGGATGTAAGATTCCTTAATAGATCTGTTGATTATAATACTGATTGGGAGAGATAAGGCATCAGCAGCACATTTTAGAAAGGCAGAGGGAATGTTGTCAGGAGCATTAGAGCATGATTTAAGTTTGGATAGAAGTCTTTTTATGGAGTTAGTAGAGGCAGGTTTGAAGTCAAACAAGGGGAAGAGTTATTAGTGGGGTTGGATGAGGAAGAGAAAGGTGCTGGAGGGTTAATGTTGGAGAAGGTCCTGGTCAGGTCATAAATAGTTTCTAAGAAGAATGAGTTAAAATCAGAGGCTAGATCAAGTTCCAATTTGCTTGGGTCAGGACAAGGATTATTTTTGGATCCTGGATTAAGCAGTGAGTTTATTGATTTCCAGAATTGCTTGGGGTTTTTGTTGTTGTTGAACTGGAGTTTGATGTAGTAGGACTTTTTGTCCTTGGTTATTAGCAGTTTTGCTAGGTTACATTGCTGTTTGTATTGTGGCAGGGTATTGGGAAGTTTATCTTTTTGGTAGAGCTTCCAAAGTTTGTCCATTTGGTGCATAATTTTCTTAGTATCTTTGGATATCCAAGGATCTGTATTAGTTTTTACATTCTTGTGTCTAAGAGGGGCAAGGGAGTTTAGAGTGTGTAGGAAGACAGAGTTGAAGTGTTCTATAGCATTGTCAAGAGGAAGGGAGTTTAGTATTTGCCAGTTCATTTGTTTGAGAATGTTTGAGAATGATGTGGGGTTGAAATTACTTAGGTTATGGGTATAAATATATTGGTGCTGGTGAGGGGAAGAGGTCGTTGTGCGATGAATGTAAGCTGGGAAATGGTCGTTGATGGAATCAGGAGTTGTGCCAGAGTTGTTTATTTTATTAGGATCAGAGACTAAGATCCATTCTAAGTGGAACCAGGGGAATGTACTTTGTTAGTTCAGGTGACTGAATTATCTGAGAGAAGTTATAGAGGTTGATGGTTAGGGAGGGAGAGGTGCTATTAATTTTGTTACAGTCAATATTTACATCATCTAAAATATAAGTTTCATACTTGATTTCAGTAGAGGCCCATAGGAAAATATCCTCAAGGGTAGAGATATTGTTACCAGGAGAGAGATAAAGGACTATTATGCAGATGTTCTTGTGTGTATTCATTTTTAGTAGTCCAGCAGTCAATTCTGTGTTCTGGAAATGTGGAATTGGAGTTTGAGGGGTATTAAGGTGAGGAGGTAGGAGCATACTAAGGCAGAGCCAACCCCTTTCTTATTTGGTCGGTCATTTCTGAGAATATTGAATCCTGGGGGTAGGATCTCAGCATCTGAGATATGGGGTTTGAGCCAAGTTTCAGAGATTGCTAAGATGTCTGGTTGGTTGTGGCATAGCCAAGCTTGAAAGTGATGAACTTTGTTGTTAAGACTCTGGGCGTTCATGGTAAAGATTTTTAGGGTGTTGTGGGAGGAGGAAGGAGGTAGGGGCTAGGTGTTGCAAGTAGGGGGACTAGGACTAGGGTTGGGGTGGATATCTCCAGCAAGGGCTAGATTGTTGAAGGAGGTATCCTTTAGCCATTTGAGTTTAAATAATGTGAGTTTTGGAAAATCCAGGAGTAGTTTAGGAGACAGTATCTTAATTGTAGAGGAAAAGATTTTAAGGTGGAATAGGTGAAGTGGGTTGGGCTGTATAAGTGAGGAAGAGATTGAGTAGAAATGTGAGAAGGATTGTAGGTGAAGGTGGGGTTGTGAGGAGGATATTTTTGTAGGTAATATTACATAAGCAGTGAAGGAGAATGAGCTGGAGTAGTAGAGAGGAATTAGGAAGACAAGGAGAAGGCAAGGGGTGTAGAGAGAGTGGTAACTTAAGAAATGCATATTGAAAAATAGGAGAATGGTATAAGAGGATAAGGAGAAAGGAGGATGTCTGTGAAGCAGTGAAGGTATAGGAGGAGAAAGAAGACTGTTTTAATTGTTTATGGAGGGAGGAAGAAGTGAAGAGAGTTTAAGTGAGAAGGTAGTGATTGGGAGGAAAGGGGAGGGAAAATTCCTATGTTTGGTGGAGAGGAAGGAGCTGCTATTGGGTAATTAGGTAGGATGGAGGGGTATGTGATGAATAAAGGTAGGACCTCTGAGGGTGGTTGGGATATGGGGGTAGGGTAAGGGAGCGGAGTGAGCCCGCAGGGCAAATGGAGCAGGTAGACAAAAGAAGGAAGGAGCTTGAGAGGAACAATCACTGGAAGAGGTTTATTAAGGTAAGTTTAGTTATGTATAGATAAGCGGGAATACAGTAGTAGAGCAGGTTAGAGAATAGCTAGATGATAATTGTAAAAGTAGGATTTAAAGCTGAGAGTATGTTAAAAGCAGGGCTTAGA
Source organism: Protopterus annectens (assembly GCF_019279795.1). Lineage (NCBI taxonomy): Eukaryota > Metazoa > Chordata > Ceratodontiformes > Protopteridae > Protopterus > Protopterus annectens. The sequence continues at coordinate 1,202,736,287 of NC_056735.1, forward strand.
ATAACCGAGTTGAGATGCATTAATATTATAAGCCAGAGGGCTAAATAAATAAGGTGTGGGACTGACTGTAGTAAGGGTGCCACCTAGTGGACAAGTCATGTATTACAGTGGAAGTTCTATCTGGGAGAAAGGCTGATCAAGGAATTGGGAAGGGAGAAAATACTCGGGAGTAGGGGCTTGTGCTGGTGAGAAGAGAAAGTATGCTAGCTATAGGGTAGAGAGGGTCTATGGCTGCTGGCTGTCCTGGCTGTGAAGCGAGCTTTTAATCACCAAAAGTAAAAAAATCTTGATGGAGATAAAGAATTTAATGGAGTAAGCTAGGATTTTATCAGTAAGGCAATGGAGCATTTGCATTCCCTGACACACTAATAAGGTTAATGTGAGGGACATATGAGGGATCAGAGGCAAACATTAAAGTGGGAGGTTCCTTTCTGATAAGTTCTGTTTAAACACAGAATCGGGGGGGGGGTTCCTGTCTGATAAGTTCTGTTTGAACAGAGGAATCAGCCAGGGATGTCTTCTTTCTCCTTTATTTGTGTTATATTTTAAAACCATTGTCAAAGAAAACAAGAGACTCAGAAATTCAAGGATATAATTGGTATAGTAACCAGGAAAAGTTGTCTTTATTTGAAGATGATATTATTTTGTATTGAATAAAACTAGAATAGGATATTTCTCTGTTATGGAGCATTCTGAGTCAGTTTCAAGTCTTTTTGTGATGCAAAATTAATGAATAAAACAATGGCAATGGGTGTAAACTACATACCACGTGAGTTGGTTCAGCAATACCCATATTTATGGGGACATGATAAAAAAGTACTTAGGAGTATGGGTTAAAAGGGATTCTGTTATGGCAGATAAGGATATGTGGTAAGAGACTGAAAAAAAGGTAATACAAAAACTGTGAAACTGGAAGCTCTGCTTTATGGATATCTGGATATCAGGATGCAAGAAGTTAAAATTTTTTAGTCCCTGTAGTTACATACACAGGTCAGGCATATTTTTATCAACCAGAGAAGTTGTGGATATCAGTTAATAAAGAGTTGAAGGGTTTTATTTGGAAAGGAAATAGTGCAAGAGTCACATCGGATGGTAATCCTTCTATAAATGCAACAAACACAAAAAACTAAATAAGTTAGAGCCTCACGGATTTCCACCCTTGTTGAGGACTTTCAGGAGGAATGTGTTTTTTTTGAAAACAGCATTTCTGCATAGAGGGTACCCTGAATCTTTGTTGGATGCACTGATAGTGGAAGTAAGAATAAAAAGAGCTAATCTCTTGTTTTAGCCTATACTAGCTGGGAATAAACCGGCCTTAGAGGGCCCCCAAACTGATGACCTTGTCCAATCACCTAAGCATAATAATGAATTGCTTTACAGAAAGGAATGCCTAGGACATTGTAGCTTTATAACTACATTTAGTTTGCAAAGTAGTTCTTGTGTTAAAATTATTAAGAAAAACTGGGAGCTGTTTAGATGCAATCGGGCTTTGTTGAGTAAACTTGGTGATTCCCCAAATGTAGTATTTAAACGGGGAAGAAATTTGAAAGAATTGTTAGAAACACAGACTTCTAAACTATTTGATGTTAGGTATGTTTAAATGTGAGTCATGCAATTTTTGTAAATATGTGGATGCGACTAGCTGTTTTACAGTTAATGGCTATAAACATACTCTACATGGAAAATTGAACTGTAATTCAAGTGTGGTTGTTTATGTAGCAAAGTGCATGTGTTGCTCTGCATTCTGTGTGGGGAAAACGGAGCATAGGCTCCGTGATAGGATGTATGAGCACCTTTACGCTATAAGCCATAATAAACTAGACAACGCACTTGCTAAGCATGTTTCTGTTCACAGTAACCACCACTTTAAATTTTTAGTCATTGACAGTATTAAACATGATTTTCGGGGTGGTCCGTTTGCTTTCAGACTAGAAGAACTAGAATTGAAGTGGCAAATAAAACTGGATGCATGTAATGTACCTGGATTAAGTGAAGCATGCTCAATTAGTAGTATTCTAAAACTTAGGCGTTTGCAGAGGTAATTTTTATGTTAAGGTATAACTGGGCTAGATAAACTTATTTATAGTCAAATGCATATTTTAAGTAGTGTAATGTGTAATTTTTCCTTATTTTATTTTTTATTTAGATTGTGGAGTAATGTTTCAATTATTATTGCAGACTTAGATTATATCTTGTATTTTTAATAAGTTTTAGTTCATTGTATTTACCTGCGAGTCAGGGTTGTTTACATATGATCTGTTTGAATGGGTACTTGATGTATTTGTTAATTGATTAATTATCCCGCGTTTTTTGGTGTTTATTATATTTAATTAAGATTTCTATGTGGTATTGTAACTTCTGATGAAGTCTGCTAGTAAACAGACGAAAAGCACTTTAAATTAAATTTGTGTGTGGATGCAATAGTTGCTTGGACTTTCTTGTTCTTATTTATGTTAATCCTTCTAGTAATACAAGGTAGTTTTGGATTACCTGATTGGAAGGGGTATTTCAGAGCTACACATTTAAGGCTTCTATACATAGAACAAGCAGAAAGCTATAATTGAAAGTGGAACGATATAATGATGAAATGAGGGGAAGTACAAAAAATGAGATACTGGGATTTTGGATGCAGATCCTTAAAAAATATAATAGTAACCATACAGAATATTATTGTGTATCTTATTATATTATTATATTTAATATTATGGACTGTAGACTGAAATGTATAATGTGGCAAGATTGTTGCACTGGGAATTCTGCAAACATTATGGTATTGAAGAGGCTGGAAAACACTGGAAACATGAGCCACAAAGCATCATAGAAAATGAAGTCTGCATCACATGGGATCGTCCATTACCAAAAGTTCAAAAGACAGATGCTAGAAAAACGAATATAGTGGTCCATGAAAGAAGACAAAAGTAGCATCGATCATTGAAATTGCCACACCCAATAACTACAGTGTCTTGCATACAGAGACACACAAAGTCATAAAATATCAGGATCTGCAGGCAGAAACAAGAGCAATGTGGAAGAAAGATACCCAGACAGTTTCAATCGTAGTAGGAGCAATGAGTCTTATAAAAAAAAGAATCTACAATCATATTTAGATATGTTACCAATACATGTAACTACATGTAACCCCGTACGAATTGCAGGAGTCATTTCTGGGCACATTGTAGATGCTGCAAAGAGCACTTTTGGCTGACATCAAAGATCGAAACAATACTAATTTCATGAACTTTCATCATACTTTGACTTAGGAACGGGGTCCATTCCCGTCATGGTAATAGAAACCCAAAAGACTTGGAGAAATTAAAAGGGAGAAAGAATATTATATAATATTGTATTGTTTTCATAAAGTATCAGAATGTATTTTAAGAACTTAGCCAACATGGGAGTGGAGAAAAGAGATTCTGCCAGTAGTGATAACTGCAGTTAGGGTTACAGAGAATAAACAAGAGGCAGTTGTTTTTCACAGCCAGGAAACTGGCAAAGGAGCCAAGGCGTTGGGAGTAGATAGCTAGACAGGGGAAAGGGAATAGAATGGGAATTGGCCAAAAATACATTTGGACTGCAGGCTAGAGATTACCTGCCCTGTCAAGGATTGATATCTGAGTTTAGGCAAAGATATAGAAATAAGAGATCCTAAGTGAAAGATCAGCACTGGTAGAGTTTTAGTAGAATCGGGAACAGAAGCTGCTGTTTAAAAAAGGGATAATTAATAGGGCATATAAAATAATGCATGATAACTACAGGATTAATCAGAGCAGGTTAGAAAGGATTGGGAAGAGAGACTGGATAAGCAGTTCAAAAAGAAACAATAGAAAGATATATGTATAACTCCTAAGTATGCAACCAAGTCTAGAGGAGTTAGGATTTTTGCATAGGGGTGTTTGCATAGGTATTTTATACCTCAAGAAGATGCCAAAGAATTTCTCTTCTGGTAGATTACAAATGGAGGTGTGATGGGGAGAAACAGGTAATTGGGAACATATTTTTGGGGAGTATAATGAGTTGGCAGATTTTAATAAGTCGAGTGGAGAGATTTCACTTGTGGATTATTCAGATTTTAAAATGTTGGGTGAGCAAATAGGTGTAACAAAGGAATTTTTTGTTCTTTTTTAGGCAGCGATACAGAATTGGAATTGCCTGTTCATAATAAGGTCTTGCTGAGTTTAATTCTTGTGGCTGCCAAAAAAGCAATCACTAGAAAAGGGAAATCAAAATTTAAATCTAGCCTACTAAAAGTAGTGACTGTAGTAACAGAGAGAGAAAAGAAGTGGAAGTGTGATCTTTAGTAAAAAAAAGCAAATTGCATAGAAAAATAGGAATTGTGAGAGCAGTACATGCAGAATGTTTTGGAGGAGGAATGAGGTTTAAGAGACAGCAGGAAACAAGATGAGCTGTATAATGATTGGATAACAGTGGCTGTACAGAAGTTTATATGTGACATACAATCTTTGCAACTGAAAATATGTCAATATGGTTTGTTTTCATTTATATAAATGTATTCAGTAAAGAAGTTTCTCATTTTGTGTAATTAAGGTTGCACATTAAAGAGACAAAGATATTTTTTAGTGCTGGGGTAGCCAGATTCCTCCAGCTGTGGGCAGACAATGGTCATCAACAGGACAGAAAATTTTACCTAAATATTCTATCTAATCAGAGTTCTACATGAAATAATTTGACTGTGAATTCTAGGCCACCGGTGGGGGGGTGCTTATTTTTGTCCACATCTAAGGAGAGTTTTTTTTCTTTCCAGATGAAGAAAGTATTGTTATACATCACTGTGTAGGTTGAAAGAGAGCCAAAATCAGGACACAATCCCAAATATTTAAAATGGTACTAGTATGACTAGAACAATACTACTTCCACAGTGGTGCAGCAGTAGCATTGTTGCCTCGCAGCAAGAGGTTCTCCCATTCGATTCTCGGCTTGGGTTGGGAGTGCCTTCTGTGTGGAGTCTGCATGTCCTCCCAGCGGTTGAGTGGGCGTTCAAAAGACATGTGTTGCATGGGCGTGCCTTCATTGAAGGTTGGGCGTTGGGCTGGCAACTCAACACCATAAAAACCAACTGCCAATCATTAGCGGACCGGAGTTCCGCTGTGGCGACCCCTAACCAGGAAAAGCCGAAAGACAAACAACAACATGACTAGAACAATATTGAGTAATGCTGGTTAAACTGCAGTTTTTGCTTGATACTTTATAGCTTGATGGATTTTACAGATATTTCAAGTCCACTAAATCTTATCATCACTCTTGCCTTGCCAGTACCCTACCTTAGGATGTGCTCCCTTTCTCTGGGTGGGCCATACCAGTCAATTCTGGTGTAAATTGGTGGTTACTCATCCAGTCATTTAGATTATGTTTAAAGGAAGGTAGTGAGTCATACTGCTTAAAATGCAAGAGAAGTTTATTCCAGAGGTTTGGGAATTCTGAGAGGTTCTGTGTTATTAACCTGCCTCTGTTTTGATCGTCTGTTGGTGAAGATATAGATCCATGTTTCCAGTGTCCGTGGAGATATTGGACTTGTGTTGGTAACGGAAGGTCCAGGATAGTCAAGTCTCTTATCCTTGCTTAAATTTTCATCTTCATAATAGTAAATTGTACTTTAGGGTTCAATAACTTAGTGACATTATTTCAGTACCACATAAAGGAAAGCAAACCACAATTTGTCATTCATAGTAGTAACTTGCATCAGATGGAATCACAAGAAAAGGTTGAAGCAAATTAAGTTTGAGTATAGTATCAGGATGAATGATTATAACTTTGAGTGGTGCTGGCATTATTAATATTAAGTAATACTTGCAGCCATCACAGAGTTTATGATGGCAGAGTCCTGCTGTGTGATATATAACCTGAGAGGCTGTGCAGGTCCAAAGCCCCTTTATGAAGCATGCATGCCTTTTGAGTTTAGTGCTTCAGAATACTTTTTCCTCATTTGAATTCTGTTATAGCTGTGTTGTAGTCTGACCCTGATTAACATTTTCATGAATGGACTGAGTAGGCTGAATTGCGTATTCGTACGTTGTAGTAAGTGCTTTCTTTTTTCTTTTTCTTTTTTTATTATACGTAGGTGAAATTGTTGGACAAAACAATGTGATGTCACAACAGAACCAGTTCCAAAGCTGTGCAGAAAATAGTTCAGGAGCTAATGTGGATCATGAAGTACTAGAGGAAGAGGCTATGAATGTGGAAGGAGAACTGATGCCAAGCCTACAGGACGCACTTAACTCTGACTTACTCATTGATATGGAATCAGTTCTTGCTGCAACCAAGATAGACAAAGAGAGCTTTCTTACATGGTTGTAGATGTAGTACTGTACAAAACTATTTAAACACCTGAAGAAGGATATTAATTGAACTGTGTTGTCTTTCCTCAGCATACAGATAGTATTCAGAACTTGTAGCATGGAGCATAAGCCTTTCTAAAGATAGCCTGCTTTTTCATAGCCATATTTCTCATAGTCTGGTAGTTTGTTTACAGTTGTCAGTCTTAAGCTGACACCTTGGATTTGCAGTTTTCATTGGTGATAACACCTAAGTGGAGGCACCCATACTTATGTGTGTGTGTTGGGTTTGTATCCTTCTAGCTTGTCAAACTCTGGTCATCTTCCTTAACTTAAGATTGTATCCTTTAATAACTACTGTGTATTATTAGTAGTCACATGGTAGAAGCTCTCTAATGATATAACACCGAAAGTTATGTGTGTGGTATTTATATGAGATTACTTTATGTCAACATACCACAATGTCAACTTCAAGAACGTCAACCACAAAAGGTCAACAACAGAAGCATTAACAGTCAACTGCACATCTATGAGTAAAGTCCTCGCCACATGCAACCAAAAAAAGAAACCCAAAATATTTTTGGAGGGAAATGTGTATATACATATATATACATACACACACATATTCTTGTTCTGTTTTGCTTACACACACACACCCCGCATGAAAATGGCATGCATTTATTAGATCATCGATCTGCTCTAAAACTTTAAATTCTATTCTGAATTTACTAATTGAGTCCTTTCTCATCACAACTTGAAAATTAACTTTTAGAAAGGACTCTGCTTCTCCCATTCGTAGGGATGAAATGAAAGGGGAGTCAATATGTATTTGTCTTGATTCAGCATATGTTCACATTATAGGCAGTCAGTACATACATACACACACACATTTGTAATAAGGATTTGTAACTGCTTAAAATTTACTTTGGTTATTACTTGCTTAATTGTCTGGTGCAATACATTGTCAATCAGTTTGCATAACCAAAATGTTCTTCCATTTAAGTTAGGCTTTTGACTAGAACATATGTGTAGTGGATTGCTTATATATATTTTTGTCCAAAACTCCTACAATCAGTCTTCCAGTGGCAAAAAAAGTTGTTTTTCTCTCCCTCACTTCTGTAGTTATTGATATATCCAACAGTAGGGGATAGAATTGGGAGGTTCAGACATTAGATGCTTCCCACAATGGGCACAGATTGTTTTTGCTTCCCCAAACATCCTTTTTCCTTGTTATGCACATTAGAGGAAACCAATATGTGTGCACACTGTGCCAAAGGTATTGTCTGGTGCCTTGTATTTGTCCCTTTCCATTTTTCTTATCATTTTCATATGGTTATCATGAAGTAAGTTTTCAGTGAATCATGCTTACTGATCTGATCATACTGCAACCACCCTGATTTGTAAAGCAGGGTTGCTACTGCCATCTTTCACATTTTGCTGTTTGGTCATTTTATAGGCTTACTGAATTGTATAACAGTTTCACAGTCTGTAAACCAACTAATTTCACATAAATGTATTTCATTTTACAGTTTACTATTTTATACATATAAATAAGTGTTTTACTACTAGGCAATACTGGCTTAAATGCTGCTTGCACCGTGAGCTATTCACACTATATGAGTATTATGAGAGAAGTGAATTTTTGTAAGTGAAAGGTAACTTTAGTATTTTTCTACCTGCATTAATTGGCTTGATTGACTAGCGATAGGAATCTGTAGATATTAGAATTTGAGGGCTGTGACTGCAAAGTCAGAAGTACGTTCCTGAGCAGTGTAGTAAGAAGGAACAAAAGAAAGGAAATTGGCTGTAGTATTTCCCTTTGGCGAGGATGCAAGTTTTTACTCTTAGGTAAAAGCAAATACCATTGAAGAGTTTCACTAGTGGTCCTACAAACTCTCATGGTAAATGGAAAGTCTTGCTTTCATTGCCAAGTGATCAGTTAGGTAAATATGAATAGAAAAATAGAAAGTTGAGGTGTTTAGATCCCTGTAATGAATACAGTATTTGTAAAACTTGATTGTTCTCTTATCATAATGGATATAATATCGCTAACATTTTCATACAGTGTTACATTAATGCAATATTCATAACACAGGCAGCACCACCCTGTTTTATGTAGACAGAAGCCAAACCTCGTCAACCTGTTCTATTGGTAAAATCCATTTCCTGTGGCATTCTGTGATAATTCTGAAAAACAGTTGATCCATTTCAGTTTCTTTCACTAATTTCTACAATATGATTTTCTTTTATTTTGTCTTATGAATTAACAAGCTGAACACCATAGTAGTATTTTTAACTGCCTGCATCATTCAATCATTTTGGTTATCTACCTCATCTGGAAGAATAACAAATGCTACTATAGAAGATCCTTTCCTTCCAGACTAGAATATTTTCCTTTTTTCTTTTGTAAGGATAATTAACATGTTGGATGCATTATTGCTTACCTTATGTGTTAATCTTTCAAGACTTTTTGAGGGCAAGAAGTTTAAGTTTTACATTATTTTAATATTAATCTATCTGTTCTTAATTCAAAGTCATTAAAACAAAAGTACTAGTTTTAAGATTTTTTTCTGAAAATTCATATCAGAAGCAGGTAAGTGGTAATGATTCCATTCCACTTGAAATGTAAGCTGTAGAACAAAAAGGAGGTTCTGAAAACAAGTTTAAACATGAAAGTAATAAAGTATTTCCTTTGTTATGGGACATGGATAAAGATCTGGACAAGGGTTTGTTGTAGGCTACACAAGAGTCTTTCTTTATGGAACTGGTAGGTGCGGTTACTAAATTGGTTACTGGGCCTGGGTATAATTCTGCTGTACCACTTCTGAGTATGTAGCCTTTCCACAACCCTGCTTTTCACCTCCTGGATTATAATAGCCAGTTATAATTTGGATTCAGCATTAAATGACACGTTTTTGTATGGTGTTTTTCCTTTCTTTTTTTACTCGTGTCTGTACTCCAGATTTGTTTTTATCAGTACAAAGAGAGCATCACCATTAATGTCCTGTTTTGTTTTCAAGAGCTTTCAGTTCTATTTTTCCTACTTCCAAGAGAATAGGTTAGTTTAAGTAAGATACTGATGCTGTTCATAAGCATGATTCACCAATCACTGTTTCTTCACTAAAACCTCGTGTATAACAGTGCTACTGCTCAGTTGTGGCTACCTGCACTTTATTCTCTTTCATCTTCTGTGGTAGTGGTGTTATGTCAGATTATTTGCTAGAATCCCCATGCTTTGATGTCCGGTATCATCTTGGTGCAGCTGTACAGCTGCTAATGCAATTTTAACTAATGAGTAACTTTTTCCTAGGTAGAGTTTTGCCACTCCCTGAGTAACAGCTTGTATGGTGGATCCTGCACCAGATCCTCACACACAGATGAGCAAATGGGATGGCTGGTACAAGAAAGAGGAGATGATTAAAGGGTAATGTGAGGGGAAAAAAAGAATACATTAAAAAAGTACCTGATTCAGTGGCTTACTCCATGTTATGTCATGCATTAGAAAATTTAGGACAAGGTAATGAGAATATTCACTACTATCATCCCTGTAGACAGCTCTAGCTGACTGGGTCCTTTGTCCATTTCTAAGCTCCTTACTTGAGAACACTACATTTTAGATACCTTCGACTTTGGTTGGATCCAACCCTCTCTATTTAAGTTCATATTTTTCACTTTAATCATTCACTAACAACTCATGACATGCTGTAAGTTCTCAAAACCAACCATGAAGCTGGAATCTCTGCATAACTACGCCTAATATGTAACCTACTTTGCATCCTATAAAAAGAGTTTTCTTTTTTTTTTCTTGTGGAAATCTGTATACTTATGGCACTTGCTTCCAACACAGCATCTTTGAAGCATCTTGCAGGAAGCTGATTTCCAATAAAGCATTGATTAGAGTATCTCTTTTGTATCCTTGCATACAAGTTTCATGCACTAGACTATTGCTTTTTACTTGTCAATTGTGTGGTCCATTTATGCTTTATGGTCACAAAACACTGGGCAGTAACTTTATCCAGAGTAAAGGTGAGCCTCTCTACTAAACAATTTGTTGGAGAAGGACAGAGAATACTTAACTCCACATCTACAGAGAGGTCTGACATAAAGTTGCCCATCTATATGTCAGTATTTCCTGTGGAAATCCAACATTGCTGAACACTTCTAACAAAACAGGCTGCTCCTGTCTAGACCTTCTAATTTGGATGATCAAACAGTTTATACTCATATTAGCAACCTTAAAAAAAAGAAAACTAAACAGCATCCTAATATTCTTCCAAGATGCTTTATTCAAAATGCAGTAAGTGCTTTTATTCCCCACAGTCACACAGACTTCATTAAACAATGAAGAAAAGTTTTGAAATGCTAGTGCATCACTTACAGATGCAATAGAGTCAAGACTGGCATGCTACTAAAGGTTTTTTATTATACATACATAAAATGTCAGGAGCAAGACATTAATTTCCATCTAGTCAGTCTCTGTTGTGCAACCAGTAAATGTTAGTTGCCTTACTCCTGTTTGGTTTCCTTTACATTTTATGTATTCTAAATGCATATGAAGATTTATAATTCCAATATTTTCAGTCATTATATTCCCTTTATCACTCATTGCCTCTTTTTTCTTTAAATATCTAGATTGAATTTCATTCAGTTTATTTCTTCTTCTAGCTTTGTGTGTACTGTTAAAAATCACTAGTTGAATGAATACATTTGAATCCTAGTCCTACTAATACAAAGGTATAGGTTATGGTCACAGCAGCTGCAGTCATAATTTGTGATGTTAAGCACTTACAGCCCTAGAAATATTTCTGCATGCCCTCCATGGACCGTGCCCACCTTGCTTCTTTCAAATATATTTTATTTCTCTTATGTTGTCATGTGTCCAGTCTGGATACACATGTACATGACTAAATGCATGCCTTGATATGTACTTACATGTGATTCTTTATAATCCTTTTGTCTTACCATGAGATTCCTCTTGCCTTGTACTGTAAAATGTCTTGTGCTTTGCACTGTTGAAAGACCAGGGCTACCATTTTATGACCAGCAGCACTTTTACCAATTTATATGAGATAGCACAGATTTTAAATCAACACTGCCAACACCTAGTAATAAACAAGAAACACCTGGAGGCACACACGCTTAACTCATGACAGTCGATTGTGCCTCCAGGTGTTTCTGCAGATGTTCATCGTGTTACACTGCTGCAGTCATTACACTTGGATTATCCTGCCGTGAGGTGGTTCCTCAGTCAGCCTGAGTTCCAAAGTCTTGGTCCGGTGTCAGTTGCTGTCGCCTCCTCCCTGACGTCAGTGCAACAGGGGTATATAAGATGCAGCCAACGCCATTTACCCCAGTCTTTCTTGCAGCGCGGTGCCTAAAGCAAAAGTTCGCAAGTGCCGGTCGGCCATCTCCTGAGATTTTCATTTCGAATCCAGAACCAAAGTATTCTACAAAGCTAAGTACCCCGTTGGGGAAACATTTTCTTGCCTCAGACCGATGTCAGTAAAAGTTAATAACTGTATTGCTTGTGGGAAGCAAATACTTCATAAGGATTTCCATTCCTACTGTATCCCATGCCTAGGCCCAGACCACAACGTCACTGGTTGTCGGTTTTGTGCTAGGTTTAACAAGCGCACTATTAAATGTCGGTTTGATTTTGCCCGACATTATTTTGGTAGAAAATTCAATTACACCATGCCGTCGGAACTTCCGGCGACCGGAATACACAAAAAAGCGCAAAGACAAGGATAGGCATCCGAGGCCCAAAACTGACGATGAAGCCTCTTCTAGGCCACTCGCTGGTTCTCCGGTTTTCAGGCCCAGACCACAACGTCACTGGTTGTCGGTTTTGTGCTAGGTTTAACAAGCGCACTATTAAATGTCGGTTTGATTTTGCCCGACATTATTTTGGTAGAAAATTCAATTACACCATGCCGTCGGAACTTCCGGCAACCGGAATACACAAAAAGTGCAAAGACAAGGATAGGCATCCGAGGCCCAAAACTGACGACGAAGCCTCTTCTAGTCCACTCGCCGGTTCTCCGGTTTTCAGCGAGGTGCCTTCACAGCCCCTGACGACTGCTTCTGTAGAACCACAGGCCGCCTCTGACTCCCATGTGGAGATGGCTGGGCCTTCGGATGCACAAGTTATTCAGCCTACCGAGACTAACCTTTCAGAGGAATCCGGAGTAGCTGAGCAACCCACAGCTTCAGTGGGTGTCTTCAAACCTACTCAGTTAAGCATTATACCCTCAGCTAAGTCTAAGCCACCTTTAAAGTCAAAGAAACAAATACAGCATTCTCCAGGACAGGCCTCCATACCTAAGAAACAAATGCACAAAATGGCCGAAGACCTAATCACTCTGATCAGAGGGTCCCATCCCCCTCCTGATAAAAGGCCTAGACAGGATGCAGACTATGACTCATCCGACAGGTGTCCATCTCTTCTGATTCATCCTCAGACCTAGGATACTCTTTACCCCCTTATGAGGATTCTGATGCTGAGGAGTCAATTCCATCAGCCTCACCGCCTGAGGACTACTCCTTTGGGGAAACCCTACATACCATGAGGGGGCATTTCCACTGGGAAGGCCAGGATTACTCAGAATCCAAGAAAAGGCTCAGAGACTTCCTTTTATTACCTCAACACAGATCCCTTGCTATTCCGCCAATGTTAGATATTGTGGATGATGTGTTTACTGAATCCAGCTTAAATCCTGATTCCTTACCTCCAGCCCCTGTTAAACCTGACAGATACTACAGAGTCCCTGACTCACATACATTTCTGTATAAAAACATTTCTGTATAAAAGCCCTGTAGCTGACCCTGAAACTATTTCTCAGGGACCCAAAGTAGTTAAGGTCTCACCAGCCAAGAATCTAGTTCCCTCTGACAGAGATTCCGGAGCATTAGACAGATGGGGAAAAAAAGTATATACGTCTGCATCTTTAGCAATGAGAGCCTTAAATTGCCAGTTTCACGTGCTAAAATATCAGCAGTTTTTACTGTCTCAGTTAAAACAAAAAAATGCCTCCAGAATCCGATCCTCCTAATTTTAAAGAAATGCAGGATTTATTGCATGCAGCTGAACAAGTGGGAAAGCATACTTTGCAATGTGGTTTTGATTCTCTAGAGGCCTCCTGCAGAGCAGCAGTTACATGCTCTGTCATTAGAAGACATGCTTGGTTTAAAGAACATACGTTACCAGATCATGTTAAAGCAAAATTATTGGATGCACCTTTGCAGCAGGATGTGTTATTTGAAGTTAAGACAGAAGAGATATTAAAGAAAATGGAGGATAAGGCAAAATCTATGCAAACGGTGAAGGATTACTTACAGGTTCAGCCACCTAGATTTAGCAGAAACTGGCCAACTAAGAATTGGTCCTTTCCAATTACAGACAGACCTCAAAGGGGAAGATACAGATGTCCAAGAGGTAGAGGTCAAACACAAGGTCCTTACAGGCCTCGACAATGGGTTGCATCAGGCCAGAAAAAGGGGAAAACAGGCCCCAAACATATAAAAAGCAGCTCCAATGACTTCCCACTACAGCTGCCAAACAAATCTCTCTTGGTAGCCCCCTTGGGAGGAAAACTGGCACTCTTCTACCACAATTGGCAAATGATCACCAAAGACAAATGGGTTCTCAACATTGTATTTCAAGGTTACAGGTTTCATTTTCACACTCTGCCAAGGTTAAAAGGAATGCCAACTCTGCCACCAAATCAATGGGCAGAGGCTCAAAAACAAATTACAGCACTCATGGATTTGAGAGCTATTCAAAAGGTACCATCACAGGAGCAAGGACAAGGATTTTACTCAAGACTCTTTCTGGTACCCAGAAAGGACAAAGCCTGGAGGCCCATTCTGGATCTTTCATCTCTAAACACTTACCTGGATGTTCCGAAATTCAAAATGTTGACACTACAGCAGCTTCTTCCCATGCTGGGCAAGAAAGCTTGGCTCATGACTTTGGACCTCAAGGAGGCATACCTGCATGTCCTTATCAGAGAAAACTGCAGAAGATACCTCAGATTCATAGCTGGTTCAATGCACTACCAATTCTCTGCACTGTCCTTTGGCTTATCTACTGCGCCCAGGGTCTTCACAAAGTGCCTGGCACCAGTAATTGCATTTTGCAGACAGAAAGGTATTCAAATTTATCCGTACCTGGACAACTGCCTGATTCAAGCAGAGAGGAAGGACATTCTTCTAAAGCATCAGGTGTTTGTAAAAAAAGTTATTAAGTTGCCTGGGGTACACAGTAAACGAAAATAAATCAAAACTAATGCCCTCACAAGAGATTATATTCCTGGGTGCCAGCTTGAACACAACGGCTCAGATGGCTTATCACACACCAGACAAGCAAGGACAACTGACTCAATACTTTCAATTGATGGCAACAAAGATCCAACTCCCTGCAAGAAAAATTCTGCAGGCCTTGAGTTACATGGCATCCTGCATACTACTAATTCTATATGCCAGACTGCATATGAGGAAACTACAATGGTACCTTAAGAATGTATGGTCTCAGCACTGTCAAAGTTTGGAAACAGTTATACCACTAATCCCTTGCCTTCAACAGGAATTTCAATGGTGGGCTCAAGCTTGTCACCTCAACAAGGAATAGCCTTTCACACAACCCACAGCCAGGCAAACACTGACAACAGATGCATCGGATTACGCCTGGGGAGCACACATAGCAGGCAAATGTATTCAGGGCACATGGCCCGCAGAACAAAGGCATCTTCACATCAATCAAAAAGAGATGCTAGCTGTACAAAATGCCCTTATAGCTTTCAAGGACCTGCTGCATCCAGGACAACTACTGCTAAAGACAGACAACACCACAGTTATGTGGTACATAAGCAAGGGGGCACTCACTCCTACCCCTATGCAGACAAGCCATGACCTTGTGGAGCACGGCTATAAACCTTCAAGTTAATCTGCAAGCACAATTCCTGCCAGGAGAGAAAAACACACTGGCAGATGACTTAAGCAGAAACATCATGGATCCCCATGAATGGGAACTGAATCCACAAATATTCAGAATGATAACAGAAATGGTGGAGCCCGGACATAGATCTGTTTGCATCCCCAATAAACTGCCAGCTACAAAAATACTACACAAGGAGTTACCATCCACAAGCATGGAAAGTGGATGCCCTCTCATTCAGCTGGGAGAAACTACAAGTATACACTTTCCCACCACTACCTCTCCTGCCACAGGTACTCATAAAAGCCAGGCAAGAAGAGCCAAAGATTTTCCTGATTGTACCAGACTGGCCATGCCAGCACTGGTACCCAATCTTAAGGAGCTTAGCACAAGAACCACCCTGGATTTTGCCTCAAATCCCACATCTGCTGACTCAGCACAACAATCAAATACTACACAGCCAGCTAAAGACTTTAAACCTAACTGCATGGAAGATTCCTTAGTCAAGCAAGCAATGCCTCTCTCCAAAGTTGTTATGGATGTCATTCTGGAGGCCAGAAGGCCTAGTACCAGGAAAGTCTATTCGGATAAAAGAAAGAGATTCTGTGCCTGGAACGAAGCTCACAGCCTTGACCCTCTTGTCCCAAACATTCCACAGATACTATAATACTTAACTGAGATGCTGGACAAAGGCCTCTCCTTCTCATCCATCAAGATCCATGCCTCTGCCATCTCTGCTCATTACAACACGGATCTACCAATTTTCTCTAATCTTCTGTTGAAACAGTACCACAGAGGGGCTAAAAACATAAGACCGCCCCATAGAGCACCTACTCCAACTTGGGACCTCAACTTTGTTTTGGAAAAACTAACTTTACCTCCTTTTGAGCCAGCTAACACAGCAGAATTAAAATATATCTCTTGGAAAACTGCTCTGCTCCTGGCAATAACATCAGCATGAGGAGTTTCAGAATTACAGGCACTAATGGCAGTGGAGCCTTTCCTCATTTTCCACCAGGACAGGGTATCTTTAAGAACTAACCCTACGTTTATGCCAAAGGTGGTATCCAGTGTGGCTCTAAACCAAACTATTCACCTGCCAACTTTTTATCCTAAACCACAGAGTAAAGGGGAGAGACTACTGCACTCTTTGGACATTCACAGGCAGTTACGCTTCTACTTGGACAAAACCAAAGCTTTCAGAAAATCTGAGCACTTATTAGTAGCATATACTGCAGGAGCGCAGGGAAAAGCCATTTCAAAACAGACTATTTCAAAATGGATAGGACATTGTATACGTTTCTGCTACACATACCATGGAAAAAATGTACCTAGCAGCATTAGCTCTCACTCCACCAGGGCAACAGCCACTTCAACTGCCTACCTCAGGGGAGTACCTACCAAGGATATTTTGGAAGCAGCAACTTGGAGTTCTGTACATACCTTCACCAAGCATTACCATCTGCCTCTATACTCTAAATCCAGAGCTGGCTTCGCCCCTGCAGTGCCTTATAGCCACCACCAATGCCTTATAGAACCAGCCACCCCACCTCAGCTTTGGGATTCTACCCAAGTGTAATGACTGCAGCAGTGTAACACGATGAACATAGTACAGTTTTGTACCTACCATAAATGTAGATGTTCAAGTGTATACACTGCTGCAGTCCAGGTTACCCTCTCTCCTTCCCCTCTTACTGACTGGTACGTACCTATGTCTTCTATCCTTTACTAGCTATGGGGGGGTATTTGCTGGTAGCTGTAAGTTGTTTTTTGTTTTTCTTATGTATGTTTTATTAGCAATTGGAATTGCCTACCTATTTAGAGGCACTTGACATCTGGGGCAAGAAAAACTGAAGAAAATGACGTCTGCTGCATCTTATATACCCCTGTCGCACTGACGTCAGGGAGGAGGTGACAGCAGCCGATGCCGGACTAAGACTTTGGAACTCAGGCTGACTGGGGAATCGCCTGACGGCAGGATAACCCAAGTGTAATAACTGCAGCAGTGTATACACTCGAACATCTACATTTATGGTAGGTAAAAAACTGTACCTTACCTCCTATTGGCGCCTCTAGGTGTCAGATATTGCTTGTTCATATTTGCATTAATAATTTCAAAGCCATGCTATATATATATATATATATATATATATATATAGTATCAGAAAATTTTATCTTAAAGCATACATGATGGCAAACACATATGTATTGATCCAAATAAAACAGACAGCCACAGCACAGCAAAATGTCCTGGTTAAACACGCAAGAAAACTTTCAGATGTCCCAGGTAGGTAAAGAGGTTTACTGCTTCAAAAACAAGTTAAAAACAGAGATAAGTGCTGTCACGGCCTCTTTTCAGCAGCCATTTCATCAGATCTCACTAGTAACACACGAACATTTAAAAATAGATGTGCATTGTTACCTCATCAATTCTTTTAGGGGAGTTTGAGATGTGGTGTTTATCTCAAAATTTTATCACTACCATTTTGAACTATTTGTACAACATTTTGAAACAATGAAATTGAATTAGCATTACCAGTTGTATTGTACACCTCAGGAAATTAAAATGTATTACTGTCAAGTGACTTTGCAATTTTACATCTTTGGTCAAAATATTGCAGGAGACAGATTGTGCACTTTGGCTTTGTCATACTCAGAAGAGGCAAGAGGTAAGTTTTAATTTGTCTTAAAACTTTTCCCTATTCTGAATTTTTGAATTCTCAGAATTGGCATATGTAGACACTGTGTTGTGGAGGTAGTACCCTCATAGTTGGGAGTTTGAGGGATTGCCCTCCTGAGGAAGTAACCATTTTAGAGTGTTTGGTAAAATTTTCTTTATCACTACTATCAAAGTATGATTTTCTGTGAGGTTAGATGTGTTAGTGGTGCATGTTGACATAATGAGATGTGAGTAATTGTACTAAATCCTAATGATCCAATGTCTTTTCCATCCACCTCAACCTCTGGTAGATCAGAATGCCCATCTCCAAAACCCTGCATCCTCTCCCATAATGCAGTAACCTTCTCCCCAAATCTCTTTAGATCTTGTTTGCCGCTTCCAGCATCAGAAGTGTTCTTTGAAGCTCCTGTAGCTGTTTTCATGTTATATTTCTGCTTGTTTTCCTCCTGTCCTGCAATTATAGTCTTCTGGTATTATTAGTGGTAGGTTTGTGGAGAGGTTTAGTCAGAGCTGTCCTTCTGTGTTAGTATGTAGTAGTAGTAGTAGTAGTAGCTGTACTTGGCACCCAAACTTCTGTATTATCTTGTTTAACCAGTTTATCTAACCTAGCCATGACTCTGAGAATGTTGGAGCTATCACTCCACCTAGGCACACTGGCTCTTGATAACACTGTTCTGGTTTCAACATTGGACCAAACAGGGTCAATGATAGGAGCCAGAATCTCTCCTAGATCTTCAGATCCCACAGGGTCCCTTCCCAGCCATCTAGCCTCTGCACTGACATTCAGCATTAAGCAAAGGATTCTCTGTCATTCAGAAATTGGAGTCTCCTTTCCTATATCTGATCCATCCTGATCCTGCTGTCCATTGAGGGACCCTAGTTCATACATGTTGTTCTTGATTCAGCCTGTACCTCCATGCTTTGAGAAGCCCCAGGTTGGGGAGTCCCTTGTGGCTTTTGTCCCCCAACTTCCTCCAGGAGACACATGTGAACAACAAGCGCAAGAGGCACTCAGACTCCCCTGAGGAATCTCACACCAAGGATTCTAACCTAGATGAAGGACAGGGGTCCCCAAATTCCCCCATGAAGATGCCTCTTTTGGCAAGGAGAAATGATGAGACAGTGAAATGGACCACTGAAGCTCCTTCACTAGAGAAGTTGGTTCTTCTTGTGGCCTGTGGTGCAGGCCCATCCACATCCTGGGTTGTGCCTCCTCTGGATGCCCTTGTTAACCTGGTGTCCTGGAGAGCTTGAAGAGAACCTGTTGTAGTGGAGACAATTCCTCAAGAAACCCAACTAAGTGGTTCTCCCCAAGGATAAGTCATATTGGAGCAAAAGCTCCACAGTGGATGCTGCTGTGGTCACTTCAGCCACAAAAAGAAATCTCTGAGGAGAGTGCAGTTCACCACCCAAATAGAGTCTCAGGCTCTGGACTGCTTTGGAAAGCATGCATATGCTTCAGCCACATTGACTAGACTTCGGAGGGACCTGATTACCAAAATGTCTAAGTCAGTGGTGTCACAAACATCTCTCAAGGCTCATAAGTCTTTAGAGACTTGGTTGTCTGCTGTGTTTTCCATATCTAATGTATCCATGAGGCTCCTTTCAAATGCAGCAAATGGTACTGCAATGCCGAAAGCACCAGCATCATCATGTGCCGCCATGCCTGGATGCACCTTTGCAACTTTGAGGACTACTTTAAGGTGTCCTTTCTCAGTGCACTCCTTGATGGATACACTTGGTTTGGATCCAAAGTGATAGACACACTAAGAGTCAGCAAGAACAGAACATGTCTGCCACTGTTGCTCATTTTCTTACCCTGCAGAGTTACTTCTATAGGGACCAGAGAGGGAGGTGACACTTCTTTCAAAATTCACAACAGCCTACCCAGGACACTCCAGACAAAGATGCCCATGCCCCCTATGGCAGAGGATGGAATTTAAAAGGACACAGACACAGGGACAGGGGTGGTTTACAGAATCAAGATCTCCAGTGTCTTTTCTTTAGCGAGCCTTTCCAGTGTTCCTGAGCAGTTGTCCAACTGCTGCACTCTGGATGCAGTTAGGGGGCACTTGGCTGTCCACACAACAGCTTGGGAGGCCATCACTTTGGACATTTGGAAGTTGAGTCATTTTCAGAGGCAAATTCATTCCCTTCCAACTTGTTCCAGATTTAGAACAAAGATCCTTTCCCAACATTCCACCCCATCAGTGAAGGGGAAATAGCAGCAGATATCCAAAAGCTGCTCACAGAGTGAGTCATCCAAGAGATCCCACCAGACCAAAGAGGATCTGGGGTCTTCTCAAGCTTATTTCTAGTGCTGAAGACCTATTCTGGACTGTGATAAACCAAATTCCTTTAAAAACAGCCCGAAGGCTCTGGATGATGAAGGTGCAGTCCATTCTACCTCTACTGAGGAAGGGCATTTGGATGTGCTTGGAAGACCTCAAAGATACCTGCTTATCACATAAATATAGTTAGGCATTCCAGGAGGTTTCTGCACTTCAGGCTGAGAGCCAGTCATTACAAGTTTTGAACACTGCCTTTTGGCATCACCACATAGATCCCCCTGCGGGTGTTCACAGGTGTATGATAGTGGTAGCAGACTCACTCAGGCTGTGAGGATTCTGTGTCTTCCCTTACCTGGACAGCTGGCTGGTTACAGCAACCTCAAGGGTATCTCTGATAAGTCAAGGGACTACCTGCTCTATTTGTGCCTATCCTTGGGTATCACAGTGAATTTCAAAACGTCCAGTCTGGAACTGGTTCAAGCTCTGATCAGATGCCACCTGGACACCACTAATCAGATTGCCAAATTGCACATCTCCAGACTTCTGTCACTGTGAATTCAAGCCAGTTAGATTCTATTTTCCTAGAGGCCACCAGCTTCCTTTGTTCTGTGGCCTTTGGCTTGGTGGCTGAAGTTAGATCAGGTCCCCATGTGTTGCCCATTTATTTTTCCTCAGCCCAAGGCCACGGTAGCCATGACCGTCCTACCTGGTATGGGGGAGCACTTCGAGAAAGACAGACCAAGGTATCTGGTCCCCTTCGGAGGCCTGTCTTCACATGAATGTGTTGGAGATGAAAGTAGTCCTCCTATCATTACAGGCCTTTCAGGACTTCCTCACCAAGGGTGTGGTTTGGTACATAAACAAGCAAGTGGGAACCTGATCCTCCCCCCTGTTTTTAGAAGCCCAGAGGTGTTGCAGTGGTTAATGCCCTTTCAGCACTTTCAGATAGCAGTACACATCCTAGGGAGATCCAACATATTGATGGACATCTTGAGCAGAAGCATCCTCATGCCCTACAAGTTCTTTGTCAAGCCATTAGTGGAAGCTTGTGTGATCAGCCATTGGGACTGTCCCTGTTGCAACCTCTTTCTGCCCCCCCTCCAGCACCAGATGCAGCAGTTTCTACCCCAGTTCCTCCAAAGGGACAGTCAATGAGGGACACACTGCTCCATGCTTGCCCCCCCCCCCCCCAGGTCTCCTGTATGCATATCCTCCTGTGCCCCTGATAGTAAAGCTTCTACAGAAACCAGCCCATTACAGAAAGACTGTGATTCTCATAGCTCTCATGTGCCTCAGGCAAGTGTGGTTCTCTTTTCTTTGGCCTAATCTGTTGCACCCACTTTGGGTTTTGGATCCTGTTACAAATTTGATATCCCATTCTTCGATCCAGCCTCACCTGAATCTGAAATCCCTCAGGCTGACCACCTAGTTTCTCAGATTCCAGTGATGGCATGAAATCCCACAAGCTTTTCAAAAGAGTTCTCATATATTCTGTCCTCTACTGGAAAACAGTAAGCTAGAAACAAATATGACAACAGGTGGAGGGTGTTTTCTATTTGGACTGACTCTAAGGGTCTGTACCTCTTTTCTGCTCCCTTAAATGTAATTTTAGAATTTCTGGCAGCTCTTTTTCATTTTGGACTGTTATTCCACTGTCAAGGTTTAGTTAGCAGCCATCTCAAATTTCAACATGAGGCTTTGTAACACACACACACTGATCTTTCAAACTGTCCTACCTAGACTCTCAGTAAGGGATTCAGTCACTGTTTGAGATTTGTCTCTTTTGTTTTAAGTGTTAACATGGCCTCCTTCTGGGTCAGCTGCTACCATGCATTTAAAGTTGCTATCTTGGAAAACGGTTTTCTTAGTGGCGATTTCTTCAGTCAGAGGAATTTTAGAGCTTCAAGCATTGTTTTGCAATCCTTCTTGCAATTTATTTCACAAGGGTAGTGTCTCTTGTGAACTAACCTGTTGTTCTTATCTAAAGTGGTCTCTGACTCAAATTTGAGCCAGTCAATTAATTTGTCTGTTTTCTTTCTAAATTTCAAAAACAGGAGAGAGTACATGCTTCATTGTTTGGATGTCATTGCCAATTGGGATTATATTTGGATAGAACAAAATTTGCTAAAAAATCAGGCCAACCTTTTGTATAATTTTCTAGACCTAGACCTAGACTAGGTGAGCCTCTTTCTATGGTAACCTTGCTCAGATAGTTTTCTAATATTTTCCTTTATTTTCCTTTGTTTATTCAATAAAAGGTATTAAACTCAAAGCCATTTCCACCCCAGTGATTTCTACTTCTGCGGCCTCGGATGACATTTCTGCAGGGGCTACTTGGTCTAACACTCATACCTTTGCAGCTCATTGCAAGTTAAATGTTCAGTCCAGATCCAGGTCAACGTTAAGCTTCACTATTCTATTTTCCTGATGCCACCCATTTTAGCTGGCTGAGGACTTTGTCCATCAGGTTGACGGAGTGGAAGATGCAACATCAGATACAAAAGTTATGTATTTATCATAACACTAGATCCATGCTTTCTTCTTCCACGTCTCAACCATCCCTCAATTTCCCCCTCCCAAATTGTTATTCTTATTGTTTGACTCCTGGTGGACTCTGTATACTGGCCAGAAGTCTAACTTTTTGACCCATTTTATTGTTTTTTGGGTACTTTATAGGTATATCTAGAAAGTAGCAGGGCAAACCTGATCTGAGGAGATTTAGGGAGTGCAGTACATTATGGAAGAGGAGGTAGAGCTTTGGAGCTGAAGAATTTGATCTGTTTGCTTCTGATCTGATAACCCATAGGTTGAGATGAGACCAAAGAAGGTAACACTGATCTGGCATTATGGTAGGTACATAACTTTTGTTTTTTGCAGGGTGGCAAGTCCACTTTGCAACACTTATAGGTTCATAGGTAGATACTAGGCTATCTGCCCTAGGGCATTTATAAGCCTAGCCAGAGTGTATTTGGCTTCTGCCTCCCTATTAGATTAGCCTACTGTGCCTCTGTAAAGTAGGTCACAGAAGGTATCCTTTTAAGATTAGTTTACTGTGCCTCTGTCTAGCAGGGACACAGGAGAGATCCCAGGGGTGAATTTGCGATTTCCCATCCACGCATCCAAATTTTGCTTGAAGAGGTTCAGCGAGGGGCTATGTCTAACATGAATTGGGATTCTATTCCAGAGTGAGGGGAGCCTCTGGGAAATTAATCTGTCCTTCCAGCATGTCCTATTTATTTTTGTGCTGAGGTTTAGGTCCCTGGAGCATGTAGCTCTAAGGGACTTGGATTTTTTGAGGTGGAGCATGTCCATTAATTCTGGGTTTGACATGGCTTTGTACATCAGGCATAGATCGCCTCTGAGTAGGCAGTAAGCAACTGAGTAGAGCTGGAGTTTCTTCAGTCGAGCTGCATAGGACATCTGTTTGTAGCCCATGATCCTCTATGAGGTACTTTTGGGGTCTCTCCAGTTGCAGGTGTCGGGTAAGGTACATCCCAAAAGGGGCATTGTATTCAGTTATTGGCCTGATGAGTGACAAGTAGAGGGGCACAATGATCTCTCTTGATGTAGATGCGAACCCTTTCGTGATAAGGTGGGCTATATAGAAGGTCTTTCTAACCACTTTGGCAACGTGATTATCAAAGGAGAGATTACTATCTACGTTGGTCCCCAAATCTCTAATTATTTCTTTCGTACTTAATGGATTACCACCTGTGTGGTAATTTGTGGGCACCTTGTTTTTCCCAAAGGGGATGACTATGCACTTTTTAGCATTTAGCTCGAGGCCGTGGCTCTGGCACCAAGCATCCATCTCTGTGAGACCCTTTTGGAGGATGCTTGTGTCAGCTGGAGATTCGATTATGGCCCCCAGTTTGCAGTCATCTGTGAACTTTGTCAGCCATAATCCCCCCATGTTAGCCTGAACCTCAGAGAAGTATATACTGAACAAGAGAGGTCCCAGAACTGAGGGGACACCACTTGTAACTGGTTTGGATTCGGACATGGCACCTGTGATTCTGACCATGTGGGTTCTATCTCTGAGCCAGTTTGCCACCCATCTTGTGATATAGGGGTTGATATTTAAGCTGGTAAGCTTATTTATGATGCCCGAGTGGGGTATTTTGTCAAAGGGTTTTGCGAGGTCCAGCTAGGCTGTGTGGACTACCTTGCCCTCATCTATGGCTTTGGTAACTGTTTCAAAGAAATCAACTAGGTTTAAGAGGCAAGATCTGCCCTTAAAGCCGAATTGGGTAAGGTTCAGTGTCTGGAGGCTCCCAGTGTCCTTGTTTATGAGTTCCATGATAATACGCTCCCATAGCTTTACAGACCAGACTAGTCAGGCTTATGGGGCAATAGTTCCTGGGGTCCATTGTGGCACCACCTTTGTGGAGTGGGACCACTGTAGCTGTACACCATTCTTTGGGTACATATCCTGTAGTAAGGCTAAGTTTGAACAGTGACTTAATGTGAGGGTTCAGTTCTTCTTGGAGCTCGTGTAAGACACAGCCTGGGACACCGTCCGGTCCCATAGATGCTGTGTTTTTTGCTTTGCAGAGGGCAGCTTTCACCTGTTCATCTGTGATGTTAGGGAGGTTACATTCAGTTGGGATAGGCATTTGCTCCTTTGGGGGGGGAAGGGGGGGAGAAGTTTGCGCTGAATTTGTCTGCCAGGATGTTGGCTGTGTCTGTAGGTTCGGTATATTTTGTACCATTATGCAACAATTCAGAGCATATCTGGGAGTTTCCGCCCATGTTCCTGACATAACTAAAGAAGGCCTTGTGATTATCTTTAGTGTCTAGGGCAATTTTTCTTTCGAAACTGGCCTTTGAGGGATCAAAGTTTCTTGCTAATACTGATCAGAGATGCCTTCCCTTTTTGGGATTTTGCTCTGTCATGTAGTAGCTTCCTCCTTCTGTTGTATAGCTTATTTATGGCCGGGGTCCATCAGACCGGTCTCCTGTTTTTGGAGGAGTGAGTCTTGGCTTTATTTGGGATAGCATGATCCATGCATTTCTGCAGGTGCTCATAGAATGCATTTGTAAAGGACTCTGCGGATTGGGCTGTATTATCCTGTGGCCCAGGGGCTTTGAAGGATTCCACCTCAGTCTTGAGAAGTGCAAATTTGGCTTTTGAGTAATTCTTTACAGTGATTTCCTTGGCTGGGGGTGGGGATGGGATATGGATGTCCAGGGAAATTTGTTTATGGTCTGATCTTACCAATGAGGGGTTTACCTCTGGTGTGGAACATAGAGTCCCCATGTTGGTGATGACCAGGTCCAATACGTTGTTCCCTCTTGTGGGAGTGGTGACCAGTTGTTCCATTGTGTTAGAGTTTATAAATTCAAGGAACCATTGGGCAAGGGTGTTTGGGCTTGAGTAGTTTTCCCAGTCAATGTTTGGGTAGTTGAAGTCACCCAATAATATAGTGTTTGGAGAGACCTTCATATTCTCCAGTGTACTCAGGAATGCCAAAAGGGGTTCCTGTAATAGGGAGGGTGTTCTGTAGCAGGCTACAAACTGAAAGGCAGTTTTGCCCGCTGTTAGTTGCACATGGATGGTTTTGGATGCTTCGTGCAGTGCCACTAACCTGGAGGTGTAGGTATCTTGATACTCCCTGCCTTTAACCAGCTACATGGTTGCATAAACAAAGAAGACAGAATACTTGATTGTTCCCTTTTCTCTGAGTGCATCTAACTTGGAATGTGTGTTCTTAGGTAAAGGGGTGTGGCTTGCACCTCTATGAAAAAAATCTTGTACAGTCTGGATGTACACATTACAGTGTTCTGTGCATTTGCAGTTTTTATCATGTAAAAAAGACATGAAAAAGTTTTCCCTTAGGGAAAAAAAAACATTTAATTCTCCAAAATATTTTCCCTTCCTGAAGTTTCATGTTATGATAGGATAGTAGCCAGAAGGATTTTTGAGGTCTAACAATAAGGATTATCTTCACAGGTTCTGTGAATAAAATTAAACTTTCTTTCCGATAACCAATAATTTGGTATATTTTTCTTAGATACATTTGTGCTCAGTATGGATGACTAGCATTAGTTCACATTGTGACATCACAAGCCATGCTCGGAGAGTATGCCTATCCCCTGAGCTTCTCCGTTTTATGTTACACACAGAGCTCAGACCTTAATCCTTATGGTCTCTGTAATCTTTTCACATCTGATTATTGAAGCACTGAAATCTTCTAAACATTCATACTAAATTACAAACCAGATACTGTTTACTACCTGAAGGAGGAGCATTGATGTTAAACTTTGTCACAACTGCCAGTAATTCAACACTGTCGTCTATAAACACATGAAATAGATGTTTCTGACATATCCAAGAATGACTGTGGTTGAAAGCGACCAGAATGTGTACCATTGAAATGGACCCATGTGCAGCTCAGGCTTTGCCAGAGCACAATAAAAAGCCTAAAGGAACAGACTGCAGACAGTGATTACACCATACAAGAAGAAACTCTGTTCTTGGGAAGATGAGAGGGCTTTCCATTCCCAGTATGTCATTTACTTGAATAGTATTGCTTTGAGTTTGCACCTTCCTCCACCACATGATGAGCAAAAGAAGGATGCCTCCACCACCTAATTTAGGGGGTGCATTTTGAGCTGTAAGCACCACTTACTTTCTCCATCAGTTAGAACATGTTCATTGCTGACTTGATTCCAAGGGTAGCCCTTTATTCACCTGGCTTTAACTCACTAGTAACACTCAGGAAGATTCTTTCGGCTGCTCCCGTTAGGGGGTCGCCACAGTGGATCAACTGTTTCCATTTCTTCCTGTCCTCTGCATCTTGCTCTGTCACACTAACCACCTGCATGTCCTCTCTCACCACATCCATAAACCTTATCTTAGGGCTTCCTCTTTTCCTGTTACCTGGCAGCTTCATCCTTTAGCAACTTTTTCCCAATACACTCTGCATCCCTTCTCAGTACATGTCCAAACCAACGTGATCTTGCCTCTTTGGCTTTGTCTTCAAACCTTCCAACCTGGGCTGACCCTCTAATATACTTATTCTTAATCCTGTCCATCCTCGTCACACACAGTGCAAATCTTAACATCTTCAACTCTGCCACGTCAAGCTCTGACTCCTGCCTTTTTGTCAGTGCCACTGTCTCCAACCCATATAACATAGCTGGTCTCACTGCCCTCTTGTAGACCTTCCCTTTCACTCTTACTGGTACTCGTCTGTCACAAATCACTCCTGACACTCTTCTCCACCTACTCCATCCTGCCTGTACTCTCTTCTTCACTTCTCTTCCACACTCACCATTACTCTGAACTGTTGTTTCTAAATATTTAAACTCATCCACATTTACCACCTCTACTCCCTGCATTTTCACCATTCTTCTATCCTCCCTCTCATTCACGCACATATATTCTTAGTCCTGCTGACTTTCATTCCTCTTCTCTCTAGAGCATATCTCCACCTCTCCAGGGTCTCCTCCACCTGTTCCCTACTCTTACTACAGATCACAATGTCATCTGCAAACATCATAGTCCACAGGGACTCCTGTCTGATCTTGTCTGTCAACCTGTCCATCACCATTGCAAGTAAGAAAAGGCTCAGAGCTGATCCTTGATGTAATCCCACCTCCACCTTAAATGCATCTGTCACTCCCACCGCAGACCTCACCGCTGTCATACTACCCTCGTACATATCCTGTACCACTCTTAAATACTTCTCTGACACTCCCAACTTCCTCATATAATACCAAAATTCCTCTCTAGGCACCCTGTCATATGGTTTCTCTAAGTCCACGAAGACACAATGCAACTCTGTCTGACCTTCTCTGTACTCAGGAAGATTCATTCTTCTTATTCTCAAGTCTTCTTCCAGGTTGCAGAAATTATTGACTCTCAGTGACATTGATCCACCCAGTCCTCCAGTACCAGAGTCCATACTTCAGTCTGTAGATATCAGGCAATTATTTAAGTTTAATGTAATTTATTCTCACAGCTGCAAGAGTCTAGCTTTAGGGAGCATGGTCTAATGTTAACTCTGGGCTTTGTGTCTGAACATCAAGCCCAACTGCCACCACTGGCAAGCATGCCTCCAAGCCCTGGTACCCTGTCAGTTGTTAACCAGTGCCAGTCCATCCTGTCCCACACATTATTCAATATGTAAGTTTGTCCATTCTGGTGTTGGAGGATCAGTATATGTCCCCACCTCTGTGTTGTACTTTGAGTCAGAGGAGATAGACAACATTATCTCTGCGATTAATAAAAAGAAAGAGCTAGCACCCTTCAAAGTGATCCTGGCCTTGGAAAAATGTTGAAGGCCATTGAAATTCACTGTGAATTGACCTGTATCTTTCATTATTCACCTTACTAGAAACACCTGAATGAGTCTAATGAAAAAGGATCTGCCATGTGACATCCTTATAGAGCTTGTCAAGGATGCCATTTATGTGGCATAGATGCATCCAGTTACTATTTTTTTGGTTCCCAAGAAGGCAATTCTCCTGGATGAGCAGAGTGAGATCCTGACAACTCATCCTAGAGAAGATTCCAAGGTCTTTTGAGGACAATTCCAATCCCAGAGGTCAAAAATTTCACCACCTAGCCAACTTAACAGGTTGTCTAAAGCATTTGACAAGGAAGGGGACAAGATAGTACTTTTCTTTCCTACATTAGTGCTTGCATCCTTCAACTGTTTGTCTTACCAGTCCAAGTTGCAGTCTGCTCAAGTAGATCAAATCAAGAAAAGCTTTTCGTCTTTCCAGAGTCTGTGCTCAGGGAGGAGGTAGCTAATACTGTATATTCCATGGTGGGCTGCCACACAACTCACTGCAGTTTTGACTGTATTGACACTTTGGAAAGGGTGGTAAAGGAGGACATGTATGAGGCTGTCTTCCCATAAGGACTAGTTCATGCTGGCCATTGTCAACACCAAAGTTTAGGGGAGGATTTTTTTCCTGCCAGTTTTCAAAAGGTCTGGTTTGATGATCTGAAGATGATGATTCTTTTTTTCGTGGCATTTAAGGACTTTAATGAGCATCCCTCTTCATCTTCTGCACCCAGCTTAACCATTTAAGAAGAATTCTCACAGATCAGTGAGAACTCCTCTGTTTCAGGTGGCCCCACCTACAGTGGTGCCAGCTGACCTTTACTGTTGTTTAGAAGTGTCCATGGGGGAAGGTCAGATCTTTGAGTTTGCCATAGCTTGGAAGGCTAGCATGAAGGATTACTGTATTCTTGACATGCTTTTGAATTAATACATTTTTGAGTTCTTCTGCCTTTCCCTAGAAAGGCTCTGTTCAGAGATCAGGTATTCTACATACAACATTTAGGATAGACTGATGCTGTACTGCTCCAAGTAGTCATAGAGATTGCCTTGTCTTATCTCATCTCCACTCTCCTTGTATTTCCAAAGGGGACAGAATGATTTCAGACTGTCCTGGAGTTCAGCATTTTAAATGAGCACAAGGATTTCATCTCCTTGCTGCTGCTACTGCTGCTGCTACACGGCATGTAGATGATGTCATTAGACACAGTTGAGGTTCTGGCATATCATTGTGGACCACAGAAGAAATTCTTCATTTAATTTTCTTTCAGCTGTGCTTTCAGTATAAGGTGCTGCTGTTTGGTCTGTTATGTATACCCAGTGTGTTTACCACTGTGTCAGGAATGGTGACAGAGACCTTGCTAAAAGAGGAGCTCTGTGTGTTCTCCCACTTGGATGACTGTCATCTATGGCCTTGTTAAGTAACTTACTAGTGACATTCCTGGAGTGAATGCTTATGTAGCTGCCATTCCAGAACTGTCCATAAAGTTGGGGAAAGCCTCACTCTGTAAAGGGTGAAACTTGTGTTGGTCATTCTTGCTTTGTGAGATGGCCAAAAATGTCATTACTCATGCACTCTGTGTGAGGGTGCATCAGAAAGTTCAAGATGAGAACCTTCCTTGTGTTTTGACACTGAGTACTGGTGTAATTTCCATGGTGTTTATTGTATGACTGAATATGTAACTGTTGCAGTCAACTTTGATTTGTCATTAATTGTAGTTACCACACACCTGTGGATTTTCAGTTGATATAAGAAATCTTTTGCCTTTATTGGAGAGGATGAAAGGCCCCAGCAATGTAATGGTGACTGCCTTACCTGCAGCTCAACCTGTCAGATATCCTGATGTTAAATGCTTCATTGACAGTATAGGAAGCCTCTGTTTCACTCTTGGTTCAAGCAAAGTAGTCTCCCTATAGTGCTCCATGTATACTCTTTGCACTTGGGTGCAATCCACTTGGACTTGAAGGCTGTAGAGGGAAAGCTGCTTCTAAGGCCACTCCAAATTGTTTATTCTGCCAGTCCACCATGTAGTGCATATTTAAGCAAGAGAGCATACTGTCACCCCTGCCCCCTGGTGGAATTTCTGAACTAGTCCTCCAGTTCCTTCCTGGAGATGAATATTTGAGAATTGTGTCTAGTTTGTATCTTCTAAGAGTAGTTCATCCTCTTTGTTACTTAGAAGAACTGGTGCTCAACCAGAGCGGCATGTATGAGATAGTAATGGAGAAAGTCTGCATTATGTGACGGGGAGGCCATTGTACTGTTTCACACTATTCCCATTCACATCTTTCCTTATTAAAATTTCAGAGTAAAGAACAAATCATAAGCTATTCTTCCTTTGTTGGCTAACATGTTAATATTTCAAACACAAAGATTCCTGACTATATAAGACGCCCTCCTTCTGTTCCCCTTGATGCCTTGTCTAATTAAAAATTCAGAAAATAAGAAACAAGAGAGTTAGGTTTGCTTGCCCACAGGGAGATGAGTTTCATCTCATCTGTTTACCTTTCTCATTCTTCCTTACCTTTACTTTTATACAGGAAATTTCTGGAATAGAAACTGGTGTGGGGCAAGTCGCATTGTAACTAGTTATGTAAAGATTGTGAAAAAAATGAACTCCCTACTCATCCCCTCCCAGGAGACCAGTGTGTGGCCTCTTATTGAATTTTAGCATCAGGGGCTCCAGAGACTGCCCATGCTTCAGCCATTCCATCCTCATTTAATTTTGTCATATTTGTGGTTCGAACAGCAGGGCTGTCAGATGTTAGTTTAGAAGATAGAAGCTACTAAACCATTTGTTTACTGGGATGATACCTGGATGTCCATGGTCTTATTAAATGATTGTTGCTTTTGATTAATTAAAAAAAAATTAAACATGGAAATAAGGACTGTAAAACAACCAGAGCACATTCCTGAGGTCTCCTTTGTTGATGTCAGTATGTATGGTAGAGTTTTAGAAGAGTAATAGACAGGACTGAGGTATTTGTACAACTATTTTTACTAAAGTTATAAAACATTAACCACATTGATGTTCATTGTGTTTCACTGTTGCAGTCATTACTCTTGGGTTATCCTGCTGGCAGGCTACCCTCAGTCGGCCAGAATTCCAAAGTCTAGGTCCGGTGTCGGTTGCTGTCACCTCTTCCCTGACGTCAGTGCGCCAGGGGTATAAAAGATGCAGCCGACGCCATTTTCTTCAGTCTTTCTTGCCGCGCGGTGCCCGAAGCAAAAGCAGTTCGCAAGTGCCGGTCGGCCGATTCCTGAGATATTCAAATCTGAATTTCAGAACTGAAGTCTTCATTAAAGCTAAGTATCCCATTGGGGAAACTTTTTTCTTGCTCCAGACCGATGTTAGAAAAAGTTAACAATTGTATTTCTTGTGGGAAGCAAATACCTCATAAGGATTTTCACTCTTACTGTATTCCTTGCCTAGGCCCTGATCACAACGTTGCTAGCTGTCTGTTTTCTGCTAGATTTAACCAACACACTATTAAGCGTCAGTTTGATTTTTGCATTTCATTACTTTGGCCAAAGATTTAATTATATAATGCCGTCAGACCAGCCAACAACCAGAGTTTACAAAAAGCGCAAGGAAAAGGATAGGCATCCGAGGTCGAAAACCGACAACGAGGCCTCTGCTAGGCCAGTTGCCGGTTCTCAGTGAGGTGCTTTTGCAGCCCCTGGCGCACGCAACCTCAGAGCCACAGGCTGCTTCCGACTCCCACATGGAGCCGACTGGGCCTCTGGATACTCAAGGTATTGGACACTCGGAAATCATTCCCTCATATGGGTCCGGAGCCACTGAGCAGGCATCGGCTTCTGAGGGTGTCTTCAGACCTATACAACTATATATTAAGCCATCTTCAGCTTCAAAGACTAAAGCAGCTCTAAAGAAACAAATTACAGCACTCATGGACATGAGGGCCATTCAGCAAGTACCACAACAAGAGCAGGGGCAAGGATTTTACTCCAGACTTTTCCTAGTACCCAGAAAGGACAAAACCTGGAGACCAATACTGGACCTGTCTATACTAAATATGTTTCTGGAAGTTCCAAAATTCAAGATGTTGACTCTACAGCAGCTACTGCCCATGCTGGGCAAGAAGGCTTGGCTCGTAACTTTGGACCTAAAAGAGGCATACCTGCATGTCCCAATCAGACAATCTTGCAGAAGATACCTCAGATTCATAGCTGGCTCAATGCATTACCAATTCTCTGCACTGCCCTTTGGCTTATCTACTGCGCCCAGGGTCTTCACAAAATGCCTGGCACCAGTAATTGCGTTTTGCAGACAAAAAGGAATTCAAATATATCCCTACTTGG
This sequence comes from Protopterus annectens, assembly GCF_019279795.1. Classification (NCBI taxonomy): domain Eukaryota; kingdom Metazoa; phylum Chordata; order Ceratodontiformes; family Protopteridae; genus Protopterus; species Protopterus annectens. The sequence goes on from NC_056735.1 coordinate 1,202,769,101, forward strand.
ACAACTGCCTAATTCAAGCAGAGGACAAAGACATTCTTCTAAAGCATCTGGCATTTGTAAAAAGATTACTAATTGGCCTAGGGTACACAACAAATGAAAAGAAATCAAAACTAGTGCCCTCTCAAGAGATAATATTCCTGGGTGCAAGCTTAAATACAACTGCCCAGATGGCTTATCTCATGCCAGACAGTCAAAAGCATCTGACTACTTTCAAGAAATTGGCAACAAAAACCCACGTATCTGCAAGGAAAATCCTGCAGGCCTTGGGTTTCACGGCATCGTGCATTCTACTAATTCCATATGCCAGACTGCATATGAGGAAACTACAATGGTGTCTAAAAAGTGTTTGGACTCAGCATTGCCAGAGCCTGGAGACAGTAATTGCACTCATTCCCTGCCTGCAACAGGAGTTTCGATGGTGGGCAGAAGCCTGTCACCACACCAAGGGTCTGCCATTCAGTCTACCCACAGCCAGCCAGACAGACACTGACAACGGATGCATCAGATTATGCCTGAGGGGCCCATATGGCAGGAAAATGAATTCAGGGCACATGGCCTGCAAACCAGATGCATCTTCACATCAATCAAAAAGAGATGCTAGCTGTTCAAAATGCCCTGACAGCTTTCAAGGACCTGCTTAATCCAGTACAGTTACTGATAAAGACAGACAACACTACGGTCATGTGGTACATAAACAAGCAGAGAGGTACACATTCCTACCCCCTCTGCAGATAAGCAATGACCTTATGGGACACAACATTGGCTTTTCAAGTTCACCTGCAAGCACAATTCCTGCCAGGAAAAACAAATACTCTGGCAGACGAACTAAGCAGAAATGTCATGGATCCCCACGAATGGAAACTGGATCCACAAGTCTTCAGCATTATAATAAGGAAATGGGGATGCCCAGACATATATCTATTTGCCTCCCCTCACAACTGCCAATTGCAGAGATTTTGCACAAGGATTTATCACAAGCAAGCATGGAAAGTGGACACCCTATCCTTCAGCTGGAAAAATCTAACAGTATATGCCTTTCCTCCACTGCCTCTCCTTCCCAGGGTACTCCTAAAGGTCAGACAAGAGAAGCCAAAAATGATACTGATTGCACCAGACTTGCCATGCCAGCACTGGTACCCAATCCTAAATAGCTTGTCTCAAGGTCCAGCATGGATATTGCCTCAAACTTCTCACTTGCTGACCCAACAAAACAATCAGATCCTGCACAGCCAACTCAGGACCTTAAATCTGGCAGCATGGCGGATAATGTAGCCATTCAGAACACTCCTCTTTCAAAAGCTGTTATGGATGTTATCTTGGAGGCCAGGAGGCCCAGTACCATAAAATCTTATGCAGAGAAATGGAAGAAATTCTGTGCTTGGAACAAGGCACTGACACGTGTGTACCAAATATCCCTCAGATTTTACAATACCTAACTGAGATGCTGAACAAAGGCCTTTCTTTCTCATCAATTAAGATTCATGTCGCTGCCATTTCAGCCCATTACAATGCGGAACCACCTATCTTTTCTCATCCTTTAATAAGGCAGTACCTCAGAGGGGCCAAAAACATTAGGCCTCCAAGGAGAGCTCCAGTTCCAGCCTGGGACCTCAATTATGTTTTGGAAAAACTCACACTGCCTCCTTTTGAGCCAGCATCAACAGCAGGTATAAAATTCTTATCCTGGAAAACAGCTCTGCTCCTAGCAATAACCTCTGCAAGGCGAGTCTCGGAGATACAAGCACTCATGGCTGTGGAACCTTTCATCATTTTTCATCCAGACAGGGTTTCTATAAGGACAAACCATACATTTATGCCTAAGGTGGTGTCCAGTGTGGCCCTCAACCAAACCATTCATTTGCCTACCTTTTATCCAAATCCACAGAATGAGGGTGAGAAAATTCTGCCTTCTTTGGACATACACAGGCAGCTATGCTTCTACTTAGACAGAACTAAAACTTTCAGAAAGACCACAAGGAAAGGCTAACTCAAAACAGACTATTTCTAAATGGATAGGCCATTGCATCCATTTCTGCTATTCTCAACATGGCAAATCAGTGCCTAAGGGCATTATGCCTCATTCCACCAGAGCAGCAGCCAATTCAGCAGCCTTCCTCAGAGGAGTACCAACCAAAGATATCTTAGAGGCTGCAACCTGGAGTTCAGTGCACACCTTCACAAAGCACTACCACTTACCTCTTTACTCTAAGTCCAGAGCAGGCTTTGCCACTGCAGTCCTGCAGGGCCTCATAGCCTCTCCTAATCTTATTTAGCCCAGCCACCCATCCTCAGCTTTGGGATTCAACCCAAGAGTAATGACTGCAACAGTGAAACATGATGAACATAGTACAGTTGTGTACATACCATAAATGTAGATATTCAAGTGTATTCACTGTTGTAGTCCAGGTTACCCACCCACCATCCCCCCTTTTCTTTGCTGGGTCTTATCTGCACTTCTCTATCCTATACAACCTATTTGGTGTATTTGCTTGTAGATGAAGGAAATGTTATTTTTGTGCATGCATTTTTATTGGCATATTTTTCAGCCTACCAATTTGGGGGCACCTGACATCTGGGGCAAGAAAAACTGAAGAAAATTGCATCGGCTGCATCTTTTATACCCCTGGTGCACTGACATCAGGGAAGAGGCAACAGCAACCGACGCCAGACCTAGACTTTGGAATTCTGGCCGACTGAGGGTAGCCTGTCAGCAGGATAACCCAAGAGTAATGACTGCAACAGTGAATACACTCGAACATCTACATTTATGGTAGGTACACAACTGTACTTTTTTTGTGTTGCAAGTGCATACACAAACATAGAACAAGTCTGTACACCACATGATGTGGTTTTGTGTAGAAAAAGAAATTGGATAATTTTTGAACATTATAAAGGATCTTTTGAAATGAGCATCTAAAATTAGATATGCTTAGCTGCTGACAACTTTCCAACATAAGCCACTTGCCATATCTCCTTTGCTCAGTCTTTCTAGGATATTTTCATTGAGGTTTTCCTAGAAGCAGATTCCCATTACACCCATTCCTAAGACACCTGACCATGTGCATAGGAAGAGGCAAGTTCATGTGTAAGAATCCAATGACAAATGCTGCAGCAACAAAACAGCAGTTGCAGCAATAATCCATCCATACTCCAGCCTTAGACCACTTGCAAGACTTGAGGAGATAGGGATAGAGTGCCATGTAGGTATGGTGAAGACATTTTCACCTCAGCTTATTTAGGGGTTAGAGTGCTATTGGTGAAAGTTCATATCATAGCGAGATCTTCAGACAAATTGAATGTGTGGTCCTTGAATTCTGCCCTGAAGGAAAAAGTCTCCAATACAACCCAAACAGCATATAACATAGTGTCTTTTATAAGGAAATTAGTTATGGTGCTGTTTTTGCAGCCTTTAGGGCAGCAGTATATCAAACACTGGTTTAGGAGTTTTTGATCTTGCCTGACTCTGGGAAGGGCAGCCGCAATAGTAACTGGATTCAAACTGCCTTACAACAAACTATGCATTTTTTCCAGGACTTGGGCATTTTCATCACCTTTCAAAAAATCAGCCTGCAATGCTCACAGATGTTTTTGGAGCTATTCCCGATACAAGAAGGCTGTGTGATCATTTTTCTCCTGGGCAGTGTTAAACTGCTGTTGGACTTAGAGTCATTTAGTTGCAGGGATGTTTCTGACACCATTAGGGTAGTGTTATCTCAGGAATCTATGAGATTAAAGATTATTCAACCATTGGGTTATGCAGCATCGTTGCTGTCATCTCTAATGAAAGTTGCTTTGATGGAATCAGTGGTTAAAACCAAACCAAGGCCTTACACTGTTCATATTGCAACTACTAAATAAAACAGTAAACTATGCAATGAGATCAATAACGTATTATTAAATGTTCTCCCACCTTGTTTTTAAAGTCTTCCTAGTGATAAATGATGTAACAGAAAATAAACTTCCATGTTTTTTTCATGCAGTATGAAAAAGAAACCACTCAAGCTTTGTACTATACTACCAACTGTTATTGAAGTTTATGTAAGTTCTGATACATACTGATGAGTTTTGTATTATCTATGTATTGTACTTTTAACATTTTTTTAAATTTTTGAATATTTTCACTTTTAAAAACATTTTTGGTTAACTATTTTTCTTTGACTGCATTCATTGTGGAGCTTTTCTCCTCAGGCCTCCACTGAAAATGGGTTCCTGGCCCAGTGGGCTTTCCCGTTCAATAAATAAATAAACATTTATAATTTGTAAGAATCAGTAACTGATACCATTTACATAACATTTAAAACAAGTATTGCAATAAATCCAGTAGTATCTTCAATAACTCTGTATTCCAATTGTGAGAGTATAGGATGTTAAACTTTAAAAACAGCAAGGCTTCCTTAGGTTTTAATACAATCTAAACATTTTGAGTTTTCTAATTTTGTATTTGTCAGTCTTGGCCTACTGAAATGTGCATCAGAAGTATGATTTACAAACTGTATGGCCACAGGGTGGGGGTAAATTTGGAAACAGTCACTCAAGGTGAACTCAACTTGTCAGGTAATTTCTATGTCAAATCAGCAAAACACTTTCTGGACTAAATTCCAGAAATTATTACCACTCTGAATGGACCAGATCTCTCTCAAGTCATGCATGAAGACTGCTTTTTTAATGTTTCTATTTTAATGCTGACTTTGCCTTTTCTTTAAAAAGGGTAAGCTATTTCTGACTACTTGTCCGCTAAAATCCTGTTATTTTTATCACAACTGTAAAACAGTTTCTGAAAAGAATTTTGCATTATCGGGCCCTATCTTCTTTTGAACCTTTTGGTTCATTATGTAATTCCTATGCAGGAAAACCCTTTCCATAATTGCAAGTCAACTCAGCGAGAATGATTTCTGTAGTGTAGGTGTTACTGCATGAATAGTTTGAAACAGTTTTTCACAGGGACACAGTGAATTTGAGAAGAAATCCCTCTCTTTTTTTTTTTTTTTTTTGCTCTTAGTAATCTATAGTTAATCTGAAGAAGTGAGAAGAACTGCTTGTCTTCTTCCCTAAACAGAATAAGTGAAGAAAACCCAGCAAACAAAGGATAAAAGTCCACTTTGGTTCAGACAAATCACAAATTTAAGCAGCAAAAAATCAACAAGGACCAAGACAGCTAAAACCATAAATTTAATTGTAAAGCATAAAAGATAAGTGTTTCAGGCAATTCTTTCATCAGATCAAAGAACAAAATGTGTTTTACTGTTTTAAGTAACACTTGACCAATCACAGACTCAAAGCTGCACTACACCTCTTTTCTCTCTTTTTTTTTTTTTAGAGCCCTTGCTTATAGCAAGTTAACCATTTCATTGACTAAGCTTACGTTCTCTCAAAACGGGTTTTAGGGGAAGATATCCATTCAATCCTGGGGGTTTATCAGCTTGTAAATCTGCTATCCAGCAGGCTTCTGCCACTTCTGTTTGATTGTGTATATCAGCCCCTCTTTTATCTGGTTCACAAAGGTTCATAGGTAGGCTATTGGCCCTAGGGCCTATATAAGCCTAGCCAAAAGGAACTTTGGCTTTCGCCACCCAAGAAAATTATTTTCCTGTGCCACTGTTGAGCAGAGCCATAGAAGTGATCCCCATGGTAAATTTACCATCTCCCATCCAATCATCAAGATTTTTCTTGAAGAGTGCTAATGAGGAGCTTTGTTTGATACAGATAAGTAGTTTGTTCCAGAGAATGGGAAGTCTCTGGGACAGGAATCTATCCCTCCAGCATGTTCTGTTTATTGTGATGACAAGGTTTAGGTCCCTACAGCATGTAGCTCATAGGGATTGGGATTTCTTTAAGTGGAGCATGTCTAAAAGCTCTGGGTTTGACATAGCTTTGTGTCTTTGGCAGAGATCGCCTCTGAGTAGGCATAAGCGATGGAGTAAAGCTGCAGTTTTTTAAGCTGGTCTGCGTAGGGCATCTGTTTGAGACTGGTAATCCTCTTTGTGAGGTATTTCAGCGGCCTTTCCAGTTGTTGTACATGTCTTGTGAGATACATACCAAAAGGGGCATTGTACTCTATAATGGGTCTAATGAGTGATGAGTAGAGGGGAACAATAACCTTTTTTTTTCCTGGATGAGAAACCTTTTGTGATGATGTGTGCCATGTAGAAGGATTTCCTGACTACTGTGGCATTGTGATTATCAAAGAAGAGACTACTGTCCACCTGTGTCCCAAGGTCTCTTATCACACTTTCGGTGTTAAGTAGACTACCGCCTATGTGGTAGTTCATGGGTGCAGAGTTTTTACCAAAAGGGGGTGACAGTGCACTTTTTGGCATTGAGCTTGAGGCCATGGCTTTGACACCAGGCATCTGTCTCAGCGAGGCTCTTTTGTAGGATGTCCACATCTTTTGGAGTTTTGATTATGCCTCCTAGTTTGCAGTCATCTGCGAACTTCGTTAGCCAAAGACCTTCTGTGTTAGCCTGTACTTCAGAGAAGTAGATACCAAACAGGAGAGGACCCAGGACTGAACCCTGTGGTACTCCACTTGTCACTGATCTGAAGTTGAATTTGGAGTCTGCTACTTTCACAGTGTGGATTCTGTCAGTGAGGCAGTTGGCAACCCATCTTGTGATGTAGGGATTTATACCTAGCTTAGAGAGTTTATCTAAAATTCCAGAGTGTGGGATGGTGTTGAAAGCCTTGGAAGATCTAGATAGGCTGTGTGAACCACCTTACCCTCATCTACAGCTTTGGTGACTGCTTCAAAGACGTCTATCAGGTTTAGGAGACATGATCTGCCTTTTACAAACTGAACTGGGTGGGGTCCTGAGTTTGGAGATTACCAATGTCATTGTTTATAAGTTCCATGATGATATGTTCCATAGCCTTGCAGACCAGGCTCGTTAGGCTAATGTGGTGGTAGTTTCCGTGGTGGCTCCCCCTTTGTGGAGTGGGATAACCGTCGCTGTGCGCCATTCAATGGGCACATAGCCTGAGGTGAGGCTATGATTGAACATGGTACTTAGGTGGGGTGCCAGTTCGTTCTGTAGTTCATGTAGAACACAGCCTGGGATGTTGTCAGGTCCCATGGATGCTGTGTTCTTGGCTTTGGATAGAGTGTTTTTTTACCTGTGCAGCCGTGATTACAGGAACTTTGCATTCTTCTGGTATAGAGATGGGCCCTTTAGGGGATGACAGGGGGGTAAAGTTAGCACTGAACCTATCTGCCAGGATGTTGGCAATATCAATTGACTCTGTATATTTAATGCCATCGTGCTGTAACTCAGAGCAGATCTGAGTGTTGCCATTGAGATTCTTGACATAGCTATAGAATGCTTTGTGGTTGCCTTTAGAGTCAGTGGTGATTTTGTTTTCATAACTAGCTTTGGAGGATTTTATGAGGGATCTCAGCTTCTTACTGAGGCTGACCAGGGAGTTTCTCCAATCATGGGATTTTACTCTTTTTTTTTTTTTTTTTTTTTTGCAACAGTTTCTTTCTTCTGTTGTAGAGTTTGTTTATGGCAGGGGACCACCAGATTGGCTTCTTTTTTTTGGAGGATAGCATCTTGGTTCTGTTAGGGATTGCATGATCCATGCACTCGTGTAAGTGCTTATAAAGTGCATTTGTGTAGGATTCAGCAGTCATACCTCTATTGTCTGTCAGCATGGGTGTCATGAAGTTTTCTACTTCTGTCTTAAGAAGTGTGAAGTTGGCTTTGGAGAAATGTTTTACTGTGGTTTCCCTAATCAGGGTGGGGGAAGGATGTGGATGTTTAGGGTGATTAGCTTGTGGTCAGATCTGACCAATGAGGAATTGACCTCTGGTGTGGAGCACCAGTTGCCCATGTCGGTAATAACCAGGTCTAGGATATTGCTGCCCCTGGTGGGGGTGTGGATAAGTTGATCCAAGGCATTGGAATTTATGAATTCCAGAAAACGTTGAGTACATGAGTTGGTACATGAGTATTTTTCCCAGTTAATGGTGGGGTAGTTGAAATCGCCCATTATTAGGGTGTTAGGTTGTACCCTAATATTTTCCATTGTATCAAGAAATGAGGAGTGGGAATCCTGAGGCATGGTGGGGGATCTGTAGCAAGCTACAATTTGGATTGTGGTCTTGCCTAGAGTTAGTTGCACTTGGATAATCTCGGATGCATTATGCTGAGCAACTAGCTTGGAGGTGTGGATATCCTTAATGAATATGGATACGCCTCCACCTTTAGTGTTTCGGTCCAGGTTAGGTGGCCGAAAGGTGTGGTATGAATTATAGCCTGGTAATGCAGGGGTACTCTCTGGAGCCTTGAACCAGGTCTCTGTCACTGCACAGATGTTGATGTTCTCCATTTTAAGGAGTGCCTTGTGTGAGTGCATTTTGAGGTTTAGACTTCTAGCATTGAGTAGCAATACCCTCAGGTTCTTCTTGCTTGTACCTGTTACGGTGGTGAATTTGTCATTTGAACCTTGCCTAAAAAAGGCACTATAGGGGTGGCTAGAGCCTTAGCCAGTATTCCAAATCCCAGGGGCGACAGATGCAAGCCCATTTCTGGCAAAGCATCCTGGTTTGCAGATCATGTCATCCCAGACAGACAGATACTAGATCCCCTTAGAGTGACACCAGAAGCTTAGCCAATTGTTGAAATTAATCATTTTGTCCTTGTACTGTGGTATCATTCTGGGTGATGGCAGGATGCTACTCAGGGCTTGGGTCATACCTGCCTGGGCTACAAGATCGGACAGCTCCTTCATGTCCCTTTTCATAATTGTAGTACCATGAAAGTAAAGTTATGTTCAGGTTTATTTAACTTGTGTTGATATAAAGCACTAGTATTTTTACTAAGTCTAATGTCACTTAGATGCTGCAGTATGCAGTCTTTTAATTTTCTGTTTGTTTTACCCACATAAAACAAAGTACAGGATCCACATTTGGCAAGATATATCACATTGCAAGAGCAACAATCAGCATAGCATTTAGGTTGATATCTTACCCCTGTAATTGGGTATATGAAAGTGTTATTTTTAGATATTTCTTTACAAGCCTTGCATTGAAAGGCAACAGTAAGTCCCAACCCGTTCACTTACAGGCAACTTTGTATTGAAGCTGGTAGTAGTTTTGTGTAAAAGTTGCTTAAGATTTTTGTTCCTTTTATACAAAAACTTAGGAAAGTTGCCCACTATCAACCTAAGTTTATCATTGTTGGCTAAAACTTTCATAAAAGATTTATAAACAGGATAAGAAAAATAAAATAATATTGTATTACATGAAGAGTCAGAGGGTACTTGGTTATAGTGAGCAGTATCTCTCAGATAGTCTGAGGAGTGATTTGTTTCCTTCATGAAAGGGAAGCAGGGTCTTCTGTCACCAGTCCAACTTTTCGTTGGTGCTAATTGCATTTTAATTTGTTATGGCTATTAACAGTAAAAATTTGATTGGGAAGGTGGAGCCCATTCTTTCACATCAGCAGTTGCCCCTGCAGATTTTTCAAAACTGTATTTCCTCAAATTATTTTTGAGTTTTCTACCTTTTCTTCCAGTTTCACCTTTTCTAAGTGGTACAAGTTGGATAAAAGTCTAAAGGAAGAGCATGATTTGCTTTGACTGTAATACATGGCATGCATTACATCTTCGGATTTTCTCAGTTTTTTCTTTCTGATCGCCAGTTCAAGTTAATTTATAAACTGTGTTTTCTTTTAAAACTAGAGTTATTTTTAATGCCTGTATCCTCATGTCCTTAGAGTTGTCTGGCTGGAAAACTGACATCTTTCTTTAGCTGATCCCAATCAGGTGTGGTTCCTGCAGCACTGATCCCATTTAAACATCTTTTGCTCTGGTAGATGTCCTCTGACAAGTGTACTAACCTTGAGTAATAGGTTGCCGACTTCTGGGTAGCCTCTTACCACACCAGTGTTATTTCATATCCATATTTACACTGTGATTGCGCAGTCTGTAATCATTTATGAATCTAACTCCAATTAATTAATTCATAGCCTGTTTGTTAAAAAAATTGTAATGTATTTGTATTCATTACATTCTTTTCAGCAGTTTCATCATTAGTGTTAAAAAGAACAGAAATGGTTCAATCCATTTTTTTTAACTGTAAGATTCATGGACCACTATGGCTTACCCTGAAAAACAGTTTTGGCTAGGTGGAGTGGTGCTTTCCCTTTTGATCACTGGAGAGGGATATTTCAGGCAGTACCCAGGTCTTATGGCTATGGAATCCAGCATCGAGCATTACATTTCAGCTTCTATTATTATGGAAGTTTTTTTTTTGAAAGACTGGGTGCAAAATGTAAAGGATTTATGTGTTTTAGACATGGATGTCAGGAAATGTACCTCAAGAGCAAAGCTTTTGAGAAGTAAACATTGATGTCCATGTTGAAAACACACAACTTCCTTGTTTATGATTGGAAAGACCCAATTATAATGCATGGAACTTTTCTAGTACATGGGAGCAGGTAAAGATAGAAAGAAAACAGTGTAGTAAAGTATTAGTATTAGAAAACCAGTAAACACTCCATTTAGGCTTAAAACAAATATGAAGAAAGTGACTTTTCTGCTGTGATCTTAGAGCACTGTTGAACAACAGGCTACTGATTAACAGTTTTTAAGGGGGTGCTTAACGAGCCTTTTTACCAATTTCAGACTGCAATCATAGTGCCCTGTGCCATTAGTAGCTGTGCTTATTTTTTTTTTAATTATTATAAACTGAAAGGTTTTAACTGTTTGTTTGATAAGTGTAATAGATTTTGTGAGAAGAGAACTAAAGAAAATAGTAGTTACATGTACCATGTGGTGAGTTGGATGAATAAGTAGTAGAAAATGTAGATGAAATTACACTGAGGTTGGGTGGAAGCTTGAGTTTTAACCAATAAGACTAGTAGTGTAAACTACACAAGTTGTAGTGCTCCCAGAGAGTATATATTTTTTTTCAAATGATCAATAATATTTCCAACATATGCAAGCAGATGTGTTCTATCGATTTGACTACTTATTGTAATAAAAATAAACTCCTTTTTAAATGTCCTTGACATTTTATAGTGCTTACATGTAATTGTTTTTAGGAGTAATTATCTAGTGCACATTGTATATCCTAATCTGATTTTAAGCAATTGCTCTTGCAGTTGCTCTTTTTCAAAAGTATATGCAGTACAACAGTTATGGACAAGTTAAATGTATATTATAAATTTACATTTTCCACAGCTGGAACTTGGTTTGTTAGCCAAGTGCCACTATATGAACTTAAACGTGAATTGTCTTTCAAGTGATGAGGTCTATTCAAGTATTTTGGCTGAATGATATAAATATGTAGGGCAAAAAACAAGTTTGTGCTTTTGGATTCATTTTGAATCTGAAGTTTTTGTCATGCTTACTCATGTCATGTCTATAACTTTGCATAGTCACTAAAACAATATATTTTTATTAACATTTTAGTGCTGAACAAAGGAAAAATTTTGTAAACAAATAGTAATGGGTAATATTTGTATCAGAGGTTCATATCCCTTTTAGTTCTAGTTTAACTTTTGTAAGTCATTCAAAAGAAAATGCAAAATGTTCAAAAGGGTTTAATCTTCATTTTCTGTACAGCTTGATTTGTCTGTAAATGAAAAATATATTATACTTAATGTTTATTATGTTACAGAACTAAAGTACTTCATTTTTTTTATCTAAGAATATGCCACTGTGTTGTATTCATAAAAAGTAATGTAACAGTTCAGTTACAGATTTGCTGTTCTGAACTGTTTGTAAGTTTCTTGGAGGCCAGTGCTTCCTTGCACTAAAGGGAAGTCTCTGTGTTCACCAGTGGCAGTGGTTAACACTGAGCAGCCTGCCTGTCCCTGTAGGAGTGGTTACTGCCTAGAAGCTGTAGTTTTATTGGCCATTTTGGGTCAATTCTAAACTCTTTGATCTCTCTCTCTTAAAACCCTGCTGCCTCATGGTTTTGACATCTTTCCAGGCTTGTTGTTGCTGAAGCACCTACCAAGGGGAGAAAACACTGAGAGAAGAAAGGAGCCACTTTTGAGATTTTAAGTATTTTCTTCTGATTTTTTGTTTAGAATTACTGCTTTGCCGCCTACTTTTTGGCATTTTCCGGCTTGCTAAAGTTTATATCTGTATTAGAAACAGTATTTAGAACATGTCTAGAGCCTGTTTACTGCATTTCCTGTGTTGCACTTAATTTAAAATCGTTTTTTTCTCTTAAAATTGGATTTTACCTGACTTTGGCCTAGCACTCAAGTGTGGGGTCATTTATTGCACTGTTGTGAATATTTTACTACTTGTGTATCTCTGCTACCTTTAAACTAAAACAAAAAAAGAAAAAACAAAAAAATCTTGCTTTTTTCCCACTTTCTGAAATGTAAGAAAGTTCAGTTACAGATTTGCTGTTCTGAACTGTTTGTAAGTTTCTTGGAGGCCAGTGCTTGCTTGGGCTAAAGGGAAGTCTCTGTGTTCACCAGTGGCAGTGGATAACACTGAGCAGCCTGCCTGTCCCTGTAGGAGTGGTTACTGCCTAGAAGCTGTAGTTTTATTGGCCATTTTCGGTCAATTCTAAACACATTGATCTCTCTCTCTTAAAACCCTGCTGCCTCGTGGTTTTGGCATCTTTCTAGGCTTGTTAGTTGTTGCTGAAGCACCTACCAAGGGGAGAAAATGCTGAGAGAAGAAAGGAGCCACTTTTGAGATTTTAAGTAGTTTCTTCTGATTTTTTATCCTCTTATACTCCTCCTAAGCACTTGCTCCCTATTGGTTCTTTCTGATCAGTCAATAAGTAGTTCCCTATATTATTCAGGCATGTCCAAAGGTCAGTTTCAAGCTTACTCTCCAGTCCAGCTGGTGAATCTGGGAATCTTGAGGCAATGTTACAACTGCCTTATGTATACAGACCACCCTCTCCCCCTCCCAACAAGCTCAAATATATGTGAGAGATGCAACTATATAGCCAAACTGGAGGCTAAGCTCTCTCAACCCAGTACTGGCACAGCCTGTCAGGAGGAGAAAGTAACCACACACATCACAAATCCAGTCTCACATAGACCTATCACATCATCAAACCAAACACATAAACACACAAAAACATACTCGGAGGCTCTAAATAAAAATCTGCCTAAGCAGCAGAGACCTCCAAAGCAGATATCCAAGCAACACCTACCACGAAACAATATCCACGTAGCACATAGCTCACAAAGTCAGTGTGCCACACAGTCACAGCCCTTAAGGCTAAACAACACACCTAATACACCTGTAATAGCTGACTCTATTGTCAGACACACTGACGTCTCACTCACCAGGCTGAACAAGAAGAAGGTCACTGTAAGCTGCCTGTCAGGTGCCAGGATCCGCCACATAACACAAGCACTCAGGTCACTCCAAAGCAAGTACAAATATGACTCCGTCATTGTCCATGCTGGTGTGAATGACATGAGATGTACCTCGCTGGACTACATGAAAAAAGACGTACAGGATTTCTTTGATCATGTAGCCCAGGCCGGTATGACCCTGACCTTGAGTAGCATCTTACCATCACCAAGAATGATGCCACAGTATAAAGACAAAATGATCAATTTTAACAATTGGCTAAAGTATTGGTGTCATTCAAAGGGGATCCAGTGTCTGTCAGCCTGGGATGACATGCTCAACAAGCCACGTTGCTTCGCTAGGGACGGCATGCACCTGTCACCTCTGGGTTTTCGAATACTAGCAAAGGCTCTTGCCTCCCCCATAGTGCCTTTTTTAGGCAAGGCTCAAAAGATAAACCCACCCCCATAGACAACACAAAGAAAAAAAAAAACTAAGGGTAATGCTGCTCAGCACCAGAAGTCTAAACCTCAAGATGCACTCACTCAAGACTCTCCTCAGTATGGAGAATATCGATATCTGTGCAGTAACAGAAACCTGGTTCAAGGCTCCCGAGAGCACCCCAGCACTAACAGGTTATACTTCATACCATGCTTTCCTGCCTCAAAACTTGGACCGAACCACAAAAGGAGGGGGAGTATCCATATTTATCATAGATACCCACACCTCCAGGTTAGTGGCACTGCACGAAGCATCAGAGACCATCCATGTGCAACTAACAGTGGGCAAAACTGCCTTTCAGTTTGTAGCCTGCTACAGACCACCCTCCCAAACACAGGAACCTCACTCAGCTTTCCTGAGAACACTGGAGAATATGAAGGTCTCTCCAAACACTATTATATTGGGTGACTTCAACTACCTAAACATCGATTGGGAAAACTACTCAAGCCCAAACACCCCCGCCCAATGGTTCCTAGAATTTATAAACTCAAATGCTATGGAACAACTGGTCACCACTCCCACAAGAGGGGAAAACATCTGGTTGGATCTGGTCATCACCAACATGGGGTCTCTGTGTTCCACACCAGAGATATTTACCCCTCATTGGTAAGATCAGACCATAAACAAATCTCACTGGACATCCATATTCCATCCCCACCCCTAGCCAAGGAAACCACGGTGAAGAACTTCTCAAAAGCAAACTTCACACTTCTCAAAACTGAGGTGGAATCCTTCAAAGCCCCCGGGCCAGTGGAAAATATGGCCCAAAATGCAGAAGCCTTTACAAAAGCATTCTATGGACACCTACAGGAACGCATGGAGCATGCTATCCCAAATAAAACCAAGACTCACTCCTCCAAAGGCAGGAGACCTGTCTGGTGGACCCCATCCATAAATAAGCTATACAACAGAAGGAGAAAGCTACTACATGAAAGAGCAAAATCCCAAAAGGGGAAGGCGTCACTGATAAGTACTAGCAAGAAACTACGATCCCTCATAAAATCATCTAAGGCCAGCTTCGAAAGAAAAATTGCACAAGACACTAAAGATAATCACAAGGCCTTCTTTAGTTATGTCAGAAACCTGGGAGGCAACTCCCAGATATGCTCTGAGTTAGTGCAAAATGACAAAAAATACACTGAACCCACAGACATCGCCAACATCCTGGCAGAAAGGTTCAGTGCAAACTTCTCCCCCCCTTCCCCCCAAAAGAGCAAATGTCTATCCCAACAGAGTGTAGCCTTCCTGAGATCACAGATGCACAGGTGAGAGCTGCCCTCTCCAAAGCAAAAAACACAGCATCAATGGGACCAGACGGTGTCCCGGGCTGCATCTTACACGAGCTCCAAGAAGAACTAAACCCTCATATAAAGTCACTGTTCAATCTCAGCCTTACTACAGGATATGTACCCAAGGAATGGCATATAGCAACAGTGGTCCCACTCCACAAAGGTGGTGCCACAACAGACCCCGGAAACTATTGTCCTATAAGCCTGACTAGCCTGGTCTGCAAAGCTATGGAGCATATCATCATGGAAATCATAAACAAAGACATTGGGAACCTCCAGACACTGGATCCTACCCAATTCGGCTTCATTAAGGGGAGATCTTGCCTCTTGAACCTGGTCAACTTCTTTGAAACAGTTACCAAAGCCATAGATGAAGAGAAGGTAGTCCACACAGCCTACCTGGACCTCGCAAGAGCCTTTGACACAATACCCCACTCGGGCATCATAAATAAACTCACCAGCTTAAATATCAACCCCTATGTCACAAGATGGGTTGCAAACTGGCTCAGGGATTGAACCCACATTGTCAGAATAGCAGGTGTCATGTCAGACTCTAAACCAGTTACAAGTGGTGTCCTACAAGGCTCAGTCCTGGGACCTCTCTTGTTCGGTATATATTTCTCCGAGGTACAGGCTAACACAGGTGGACTATGGCTGACCAAGTTCGCAGATGACTGCAAACTGGGTGCTGTAATTGACTTTCTGACTGACACAAGCATCCTCCAAAAGGGTCTCACAGAGACGGATAACTGGTGCCAGAGCCTTGGCCTAAAGCTAAATGCCAAAAAGTGCATAGTCATTCCCTTTGGGAAAAACAAAGTGCCCACAAATTACCACATAGGTGGTAATCCATTAAGTACAGAAGAAGTAATTAGGGACTTGGGGACCCAAGTAGATAGC
Organism: Protopterus annectens; assembly: GCF_019279795.1. Taxonomy (NCBI): domain Eukaryota; kingdom Metazoa; phylum Chordata; order Ceratodontiformes; family Protopteridae; genus Protopterus; species Protopterus annectens. The sequence continues at coordinate 1,202,785,067 of NC_056735.1, forward strand.
AATCTCTCCTTTGACAATCACACTGCCAAAGTGGTTAGAAAGACCTTCTATATAGCCCACCTTATCACGAAAGGGTTCACATCTAGATCGAGTGGTCATTGTGCCCCTCTACTCATGTCATGCCCATAATTGAGTACAATGCACCATTTGGGATGTACCTTACCCAACACCTTCAGCAACTGGAAAGACCCCAAAAAGTATCTCACCAAGAGGATCAAGGGGCTCAAACAGATGCCCTATGCAGTTTGGCTAAAGAAACTCCACCTCTACTCAGTTGCATACCGCCTACTCAGAGGCGATCTGTGTCTGACGTATAAAGCCATGTCCAGCCCAGAATTAATGGACATGCTTCACCTCAGGAAATCCAAATCCTTTAGAGCTACATGTTCCAGGGACTTGACCCTCAGCACAGAAATAAATAGGACATGCTGGAGGGACAGATTCATATCCCAGAGGCTCCCCTCACTCTGGAACAAAATCCCAATCCATGTTAGGCAGAGCCGCTCACTGACCCTCTTCAAGAAAAATCTTGACGAGTGGATGGGAGATCATAAGTTTACCCCTGGGATCTCTTCTGTGTCCCTGCTTGACAGAGGTACAGTAAACTAACCTTAAAAGGGCTACCTTCTGTGACATACAGAGGCACAGTCAACTAACCCAAAAGGGTGGCGAAAGCCAAGCACACTCTGGCTAGGCCTATAAAAGCCCTAGGGCAGATAGCCTAGTATCAACCTATGAACAGAATTTACTTTAATGTTCAAAATATATTCTTTGAGGTAAAATCTTGTTTTACAAGTTTGTTTTTATGTATTACAGAATAGTTAAGCAGAAATAATGTAAAGTTATAGTTTCAATTCTAGTTCAAGAAGTGATTATGCCTTCTTAGTTTGAAAAAAGTGTAAAAGCAAACAGAAAATGTTTATCATCTCTTGGATTTCTGTAATGTTTATTTCAGCCCTTCTTATATATACTCACAGATGTACTCGCATACAGGTGTATGTCTGAATTTGTGTGCACACGAATGTTATATAGTATATATTTACATTGACAGTGCATTATGTATAGCTATTTATGTATACATAATGGGGCTGTAAGGCAAAGATTTTTTTTTTGCACTTATGGGTTGGGTCTCAGTGTATTTAGGATTCCTCATCCTGAGATTTAATTTTTCACAAGGGAACCATATCAAAGTCTGTTGAAGAGGCAGAGCCCCTTTTGTTCTCAGAAGTCTTAAATAAGGTAGATCTAACATCATTAGTAGGTATTACTGGGTTCACCATCTCTTCTATTGCACATCAGTATTTATTTTCTGCAACTCCTACACTTCAGGACACATGCCCTATTTTAGTATATGTTATAATGTTGTATGTCACACTCGGAAAGCACACCTAGCCCTAGAGCCTGCTAGTTCTTTTCTGATGTTTGCAGAGTTCAGGTCTCTCTCTTGCCTTAAATGATGGAAATACTCCTGCATTTACTGCCTCATGCACAAAAGCCTTTAAAATGTTTGTGTAGCCTCCATGTAATGAGCCACAATCTACACTGACATGGGCTTTACTGATGGTGAATGGGGTATTGCACTAATAATAAGTAGGAGTATTTAGGTCTGTTCGCCTACAACTCTTAATAATATTTTGGACTATCAACTCATTTGTGCACTTTCATTAAGGAATTCTTCTGTAACATAATTATGGAAAACTACTAAAATTCCGCAGTTATTTGAAGTAGTGTAGATGCAGTTCTTGTATTGAATGGAACATATGGATTTAATCAGTAGGTCTGTTCAACTGCATGATCATGTTTATTTGGACCTTTTACAGTAGAGTCGATTATCCAAACTAATTGGGACCAAGGTTAGTTTAGAAAATCAAACTGTTCAGATAATCAAACATACTTTGAACCAGATTAAAAAAAAACTTCTAAAATCTTGATTTTGCTTGATGTAGGGAATATACTTTTCAGCCATTCAGCAATTCCAGTGGACAATATAGAATATTTTTCACACACAAGTGAATACGTATAACCTTTACATATTCACACTTTATGGTTTTTCAAACTCTGAAAACTTTGGAAGGCTGTGTTCGAGTAATTAACATTTGGATAATAGACTCTCTACTGTATGCTTCTATAATTATGTAAAGTTGGCTTTAGACGGTGATCTTTCTTATTCGGTGGTTTACACTGATTTAGCAAAAGCATTTTCCTGTAACATGATCCTCTTACTAATATCTTAAACTGCCTAAACATTAATCAGTATGTAGAAGGAAGAATAAATAAATAATTAACAAACAGGCAATTACATCTTATGTTCAAAGGACATTTTTCATTATGGAAAAAGGGAGAGTGCCATAGGACTTGAAAATATGGCCAGTATTTCCTTTCTAAGCTAAAGAATAATTATTGAAGACTCTGTATATTTTTTGATAGTTATTACTTTAGAGTATATGTAACAAACCAGAGTGACATCAGCATTTTAAACTTTTGAAGTCTGCTCACCAAGAAGTAATTCATAGTAAATATTGGAAAATGTGTAGTTATGAATTTTAGGAACATCAATTTTTGACAATATTTTTACTCAAAGTAATGTAATATTGAATACTATGAAATATTACAAAGATCTGGGAACAGTGATAGGGAAAATATTTCAATATAAATGCTTATGTCATAAAGAAGGTCTTCAAAATCATACATTTTATATTAATGAATTGTGTATTTTAGGAGATGTGAAGCTTTAATTCCATTATGTAAATGTTTGATTAGTGGCATACTATAGTATAATATTCTTTGTTATTAAAATAACTTTCAAGTGGGAAAGCTTGAGCCCATTGTAAGAATTGATGTGGTACAATACTGGTATGAGCTGGAAATAACTGAAAGAAACTGGAATGAGACTAGAATGAATGTGATTATCTGTCAATTACCCAGAACTGTGCTGAACATGTACCCGTCTCTCCTTCATGTGCCAAGTATTGTATCTTTCAGAATAAGAATCTGCATACATTGTAGTTTGGTTAAGAATGTTTTGTTATGTACAATGGAGGTAAATGATAAAATCTGAATAAAATCTATATATCCATAGCTTCTGCAGTCATTATACTGTCCGTAAATTTTATTCTCAGAATGTAACAGTGCTGATAACTATGCCCATACTTTCTGCACTCTTATTGCTTTTCTCTTTTTTATTTCTCCAAATTGTTTGGGTTTCTAATACTATGATGGGAATGGACCCCATTCCTAAGTCAAAGTACGGTTAAAGTTCATAAAATTAGTATTATTTCAATCTTTGATGTCAGCAAAAAGTGCTCTTCGCAGCAACCGCAATGTGCCCAGTAACAACTCCTGCAGTTCATATGGGGTTACATGGACTGGTAACATATCTAAATACAATTGTAGATTCTTTTTTATAAGATCAGTTGCTCCTACTACTATTGGAACTGTCTGGGTACCTTTCTTCCACATTCTCTCATTTCTGCCTGCAGAGCCGATATTTTATGACTTTGTGTCTTTCTGTATGTAAGACACTGCAGTCACTGGGTGTAGCAATTTCAATGATCAGTGCTACTTTTGTCTTCTTTTCTTGGACTATTATATCCAGTTTTCTAGTATCTATCTTTTGAACTGTTGGCAATGGTCCAAACAAACAGTAAGGCAGAGAACTCCACGTAAAGCCAATAAATATTTATTCAATAAAATCACAAATAAAATGAGCGCTTTCAGGCCATATGCCCTTCATCAGATAAAACAGAGAACTGAATACTTCATATTTAAAATATCAAACATCCTATCACAACTCGGTATTTTACCCTCCTTTTCCTAAGGATGGGTTTTAAAGGTGCAGTAGTATTAATGCCTGGATGCTTATCTGCCCCTAATCTCACTATCCATCTTGTTTCCATACATTCAGTGTCATTACTTAAATTACCACCTCTAACATTGGGGTTAATAACCTGTATCACCATAAATAGAAATTAATGTGTATCATTATCTTTTATATGTTGTGCCAGCACATTATGTTCATTCCCATGTTTAATATCTGATAAATGTTGAAATATCCTGGTCTTTAACATATTATTAGTCTTCCCAACGTAATATGTATCACAAGTTTGACATACTGCTATATATACTAAATTATGTGTTGTGCAGTCAGCATAACCATTAAATGTATACTTTTTCCTGGTCCTGGGATGCACAAAGACCTCAGTCTAAAAACTTTTTTGAAAAAGTTATTACATTTTAACTAAACAAATTAATCATGACAATAATTGTATTTAGAAATTTGTGAGCATAAAAAAGAACAATATAAACAAGAACAAACAAAAACAACTATTTACAAGCATCTACTAACAATGAAGATTCTCAAAAAATTCCTATAGAATTGATATGAGTATAGCTATTTTTCTTTATCAAGCAGTTCCTTGAAATTTGTCAACATATTCTAGTAGATCTTGATTTAATGGTGATAATTTAAGATGACATACTTTGGTTGCAATATTTGTGAATTCTTTGAAAGAGGGTGTAGCATCATTCTTCAAATTCTTGGTTATAACTTTCCTCACAATCGAGTGATTCTTTTAACACAAACATGAATAGGGGTATTAAAAAGAACTAATGACATAGATAATATAAAACTGTCCCCAAATAGAGCATGTAAAAAAAGATTAATGTTATTCCAATAAGGTACAACGCAATCAAAGAACTTGTGTTGCCAATCTGCTTTAATCTACATTAATTCAATTTATGTGATGTTAAAAAAGATCTGTGCATTCAAAAGTATCTAAGAGAAGTTGTCTGGAAGATATTAAAAAGTATGTTTTATTATCTTCATCTGAAGGTCTGTTATTAATGCGAGTAAAATAGTTCCAATAATTGTCATTGTCACTTTTTCTTTCCTCACCACTGTATATAATTTGGATAAGAGACCTTCTCCCAGTGTGTTTTGTTGGATTAATAGTATTAAAAATTCAGTTAGTTTTGGGATAAGATCTCTTAGCCTTGGACCCATTAACTTAATTTTACCTTCTTCTTCTTGTCTGTAAGATTGTATATCCAACCATGTATCTTTGCTTAAATCATATTTACTTATGATATAATCAACAGAATGCAGTTTTTCATTATTCATGAATTGAACCAATATATTTGATTTTTTCTTTAAATGTAATCATTGTGTCTAACTTTGAAGTGAAAATATTATTTTGAGTGTATGCTATAGTTAAAAGAAAAATCCATACCGTATGTGTTGGATTTCTATAAATTAAGTTTCTGAAGGTATGTAATCTAGTAGAAATAAAATAAAAATCAGTTGTCTGAAGACTCCTTTCCTAAATGTAATATTCTAGCAACCAATGTAAACTATTGTGCAGTACATGATTATGATTAGAGTTTATATTATGTTTAAATTTTATGAAAAAGCATCCTAGAAACTCTTTCCACCTGGCAGTGTAAATATTATTTTTCGAAAGGGATATTGTTTTTATAACTGATAAATATAATTCTAGATCTGGTAGTCCAATCCTTCCTGCTGTCCCAGTCCCGTATATGATGATTTATGGCAATTCCTTGTTTGTTGGAGAACCAAAGAAATTTTAAAATTAATGTATTAAATTCTTTAGTACATGCTTTAGATGGAGTTAAAGATAATGATTGAATAACATATAAGATTTTTGGTAAAATAATTTTGATTATAGATAGTCTCTCTTCCATTGTGAAGAAAACTTTGGTTCATTTATTTATTAGAATCTTTATACTGATTATGCTGTTAGTATAATTATAGTTTATTATATTATTAATCTTATTTGTTATAATTATTCCCAGATAGTTCATTTTTTCTCTCTTTTTACAATGTATTTAGTAAATCTATCATTAATCCTATCAATATTGGCATTTATTTTTGTTTTCTTATTAAAAGTGACTTTTTTTGGAATTCATCCATTGCCTTTAAAACAGCAGAAAGGTAACTCTCAGTGTCAGAAGAATGTCAGCAGCAAATAACTGGATTTTAGAAAACAAATTCTCATTTATGCTAACACCTTTTATGTCAAATTTGACCTACTAAAATTAGCAAAAGGTTTCATAATTAGAGTGAAAAGCAGGGGTGAAAGAGGACATCTTGTTTAGTTCCTTTCAAAATTTGTATTGAATCAGAAGTAAAAGTACCTATTTTATGTATGCAAAACATTTGTCATAAAGAAGAATTATAAGATACATAAAATTACTTGAAAAATTACATTCCTGTAAGACTAACAAAAGAGATTTCCAATTCACAGAGTCAAAAGTACTATTAATGTTTAGACTCCTTAATGTTAGATTGTCTTTTGTTTACATAGTCAATTACTCTGATTATTCTTTTGATATTGTCATAAGTATTTGTGTTTAGAATAAAACCAGTTTGATCGTCATTAATCATGGAAGGTAGAATATAATTTAATATGAGAAGGCACCATCTTTTGACTTCGCTTTTCTGTCTTGCTTCATAGGAATCCCCAGTAATGTGTTTGCATTCCCTTCAACAAAAGTTTCATCCCGTGTCTTGGCCAACCTCCAATCAACCCAAGGCTGTCTCATTGCCCTGCACTGAGAGACTCTGCATCAGTGGAACACTAAAGTGCTTTCAGCTATACTAGTTCCCCTCAGCAAAAGTATCATCCTGTGTCTTGGCCAGCCTCCAGTCAACCCAAGGCTGTCTCGTTGCCCTGCACTTTGAAACCCTGCGTCAGTGAAACACTAAAGTGCTTTCAGCTGCACTAGTTCCCTCAGCAAAAGTTTCATCCTGTGTCTTGGCCAACCTCCAATCAACCCAAGGCTGTCTCATTGCCCTGTGAGACCCTGCATCGGTGGAACACAAAAGTGCTTTCAGTTACACTAGTTCCCGTCAGCAAAAGTATCATCCTGTGTCTGTATGTTAAGAGTTGCATTTAAACTGCCCTCTAAACTGAAGTCTTTTTTCCCTTTCACTGTACGCATGCACACTACTGCCCCCCCCCCCCCATTTTTCTCTTCCTTTTGTGCTCCTAGGTCAAATACTTAAAACTACTTTCTCTTGGAAAAAGTTTACCTATGTACCTGCAGCCCATACTTCATTCGTTATTCCCAGTAGAAGTGGTTGTCCTTTTCACCACACTGTACTAAATTAGTAGCATAAGATTTGTAGTTATTAGGAAGATACTGCACTACACTGAGCTGGAATTGAGTTAGCTTAGTTTTCCTGTTTTCTTTTTAGCAGCTGGCCTAGTCCAGTTTTTCTGACTCACAACCTTGTATTACTTTGTGTCTACCCCCCTCCCCCACCTTGAACCTGCACACTCCCTCCCACTCCTGCTTAATTACAGAGGTATCAAAAAACCTGATGTAGAAAGACACCATCTTTTAATTTAGCTTTTCTGACTTGTGTCATAGGAATCCCCAGTAGTGTGTCGCATGTAAGTACTACCTGGTATTGTTTTTGTTTGTGATTCTTATTGCTATTTTTGTAAAGTGCATCCTAAGGGGATCCTACAGTGCTTCTGTAACCACTCTACCTCACGAAGAACTAACTTTAAACGTGTATGTACCCTATTGTAAAATTAAAGTATATTCTATAGCTACAACTGTTGTATATTAACCCTGCGTGCATTCGCTAGCAGTCTACCATGGATTTTATCTCCCTTTACTCTCCTAGACTCTTTCCCCCTCCTCTGAGTGCTCGTAGCTTACTATTGTACTTACTCAGTTAAGCCACCAGGTGACATTGTTCAACCACTACCTATCTTTTAATACAAACCAAAAGTACTGTAACTGTTCTATTAATTTACCACTGCCCTGTTAATACTATATTCTACTAAACTGCTACTGTCCTGTTTTCAGCTCCTATCCCCTGTCAACCCTCTCCATCCTCCTAATTTTACACACACGCAGTGCCTTATGCCAGTGCCTCCTTACTCTCAGCTAGTTCTCAGCTTCACTGATAACTTTTTGCTGGCTTTCTTCTGGCTCTACCCATGCCATTCATCCTGAGGGCTCACTCTGCTCCCCTACTCTGTCGCCAATTCCCACCCACCCCCACTACTCCTTTTATTTCAACCACCCCCCCACCCACTCAAGACAGCCATCCAGTCAAAGCCTTCCCCTCTTTACCCCTCCCTCTTTCACCGACAGTCAACCATCCAGTCAAAGCCTTCCCCTCTTTACCCATCCTCCTTTCACCCACAGTAATTAAATACATTACTAATTAAATACATCACTCTTTCACTACCTCCTCTCACCCCACAGCTCTTCTCTCCAACTACAAATCCTCCCATATTAAACTACCTTTTTCTAACCGTGCTTTCCTTACTGTCCCTAACACTCCAAACTCCCATCTCCCTCCTCCTACTCCTAACAGTTTTATACCATGCCAGCTCCTATACTTCAATCAGCTTTCACTCTCTACTCCTTATCATACTCCCATACAAAATCATCTCCTCCCTCACACAAATACTCATTTCTTTTCCATCTCCTCCTCTCGGTTTCAGCTTAACCCTCTGCATCTTTTTAATTCTAAAATTATTTCCACTACTGCTAAGACACTTACTCTTAAACAAATACTAGACCATTCAGAATACCCTAAAATCCAAACCAAAACACACTAAAATAACTTCCTTCAATAACCTCATCTTAGCTGGAGACATTTCACCCCAACCCTGGACATAACCCACCCACAAATAATTAACCCCCCCTTCCTCTAACCTTTCATCTCCTACAATACTCTTATTTTTTTTCATACTCAGTGCCCATAGTCTCAACAACAAAGCACATCAGTTTCAAGCATGGCTAAGTCATAACCAACCCCACATTGTAGCCATCTCTGAAACCCCACATCTCTGACTCTGAAATCCTACCCTCCTGATTTCACACTCTCAGATGTGACCACCCAAAGAAAAAAGGTAGAGGCATTGCATTGGTTTATTCCAATCTACTTACCTTAATTCCCCTACCAAACCCCATTCCTAAATCCACCAGTGCAAAACTAACAGTCGGTCTATTAAAAATGAATAATCACAAAAGCCTCTGTATCATCGCCCTTTATATCCCACCCGGAAATAATGTTTCAAACCTTGAAGACATATTCCAATGGGCCGCAGCTGAAGCTAACCTTGAGACTTACATACTAGGTGATGTAAACATCGACTGGAATAAACTCAACAATCCCATACCCTCCCTGTCCAACTTTACTCAAATAACCCACTCCATCACCAGACCCAATAAAACAAATCCCCCAGGATCCACTCTTGACTGGATCTTAGACACCCATCCAAATAAAATTTCCAACTCTGGCACCATACTGAACTCTATTAGTGACCACCTCCCAGCTTTCATTTACCATGCTACCACCTCCCATCCACACCAACATCAATATATTCAGACATGCAACCTTAGTAAATATGACCCCAAAACTTTCTCAAACAAATGAATTGGAACAGTCTAAAAAAACTTGCACTTGATAAAGCCATAGACCACTTTAGTTCTACTTTCCTAGATGCTCTGAATTCCCTAGCTCCACCTAATAATGAAAAAAGGAATAAAAACTATAACTGTCCCTCGGCTAACCAAAGAAACAAAGCAAATTATGCATCATAGGGACAAATCCTGGAAGCTTTATCAAAAGAATAAACCCTTCTCCAATATACACAGCTCCGTAACTTTTCAATAAAACAAATCTTCAAAGTCAAAAAATCCTACTACACTAAGCTCCAGTCCAACAATCCCCAAATCCCGAGGCTTTTTTGGAACGTCATAAACTCACTCCTTGACCCAGGCTCCAAAAATAATCCCTATCCTGTCCCAAGTAAATCTGACCTTGAATTAGCCTCACTATTCAACTCTTTCTTTATAGAGTCAATATCTGACCTAACAAAAACTTTTCCCAACAATGACCCATCTCTCCTACATTCCACTTCATCTAAGTCCCCAAATAATTTCCCCCCATGTTTGAGCTTAAACCTGTCTTCACTAACTACATAAAAAGACTTCTATCCAAACTTAAACACTGCTCCAATGCACCTGACAACATCCCCTCTTCCTTTCTCAAGTCTGTTGCTGATGGAATAGCTCTCCCAGTTAGTATCCTAATTAATAGATCTATAAAGGAATCCTATGTCCCTAAACTCTGGCATTCCACATTTATTCTTCCTCTCCACAAGGGAGGCAAAAACACTAACATTTCAAACTTCCAACCTATAGCTCTTCTCTCTCCAATCTCCAAAATCCTAGAAAAAAAGCATCAACTTCCAACCTATGCCTTTTCTGACTAAAAAACAACTTCTTACCCGTACCCAGCATGTCTTCTGACCAGGAGATAGCACCATAACAGCTCTACTCTCATTCTTAGAAACTGTCAATCAAGCCTGAGATTCTGGGAACTTAGTATCCACAGTGCTCCTCGGTCTCTCTAAAGCATTCAATAGTTTCCCATAAGCACCTTCTAAGTCACCTCTCAAACCTAAATCTCTCCCAAAACACTCTTTCCTGGTCCTCAAGCTATCTGTCAGATAGATCTCAGGCTGTGAAATGGAAACAAAGGCACCTCACCTTTCTTATCCACCCCTACACAGGGGTGGATCCCCTACCCTAGGGACCCCTACCACAGGGGTCCATCCTCGGACCAATGCTGTTTGATATCTTTATCAATAACTTTCACTCTGCTATTCCTAATGCCAAAGTCATCCAATATGCAGATGACTCTACACTTGTCTGCCCTGCCTCTAACCTCTCTGAACTCCTGTCCAAAACTCAGACTGCCTTCTCAACTACTGAGATTTGGATGCACCAAAATCACCTTTCTCTCAATGTTAACAAATCTAAAATACTACTATTCACACCCTCAAAATCTTTCTCTTTTGATAAAAATTCCTTTCAAGTCCTTAGCCAAAGCAGCTCTCCAATCACAGTTGTTCCCTTTGCCAAACTACTCAATGTAACTTTAGATGAACACCTCAAGTTTGACATCCATATTCAGCAAAATATAAAGAAAACCCACCAAAAGCTAGGTATGCTATAAGGAACAACCACTTCTTCTCTACTTCTACCATGCACACTCTAGCCTTCTCTTACCTCCTTCCCTCCCTTCTGTATGGCTCCCCACTGTTGACTAACCTATCCTCTTCCATCACTTCCAAATTTGAAAGCTCTTATAACAACATTTCTAAATATGCCACCAAAGCCAAACATTCCACTCATCACTGTGTTACCCTCCAATCCCTCAACTGGTTAGAATTCACAAATTACCTGGACTTCCTCCAGCTCACTACAGCACATAGAGTGGAGCATTTGGTTGGATTAATTATTAGTCTAACATCCTTCCCCCATACACCCCAAATAGAACTCTCAGATCTGAACACCAAAACTTGTGTCCACAAGCCTAAACATCCTGCTGGACAACTTCTCCACTCCTTCTCCTTAGGTAAGAAATGGAACTCTCTCCCTTCCACACTAAGGACAGTGTCAAACACAAACAACTTCAAAACTCAGCTTTACACCTACCGCTCCTCCAAATGGAAATGTAACTGCATTCTTCCTACCTAGAACTCTTTAACAAAAAGCCCCTGGGAGGGTATCCTCCTCAGTTCCTAAACACCTTATAGCTGGCTATAACCTTCTACAGCTAATTCCCATTAGATTGCTCGCACTCTGTAAATATTGTAAATAGCTTTTGACTTTAACTGTGTGAATTTGTTAAAATGTATCTGCATGATATTATTCCACTATGGGCAATATTGTTCACGCTATGTATTATTTGATATGTATTTGTACTTTTATTTTTATTGGACTGCTATATTTACTGTAATCTGTTTCGTAGAGCTTTTCCCCCCAGGCCTCCACTGAAAACAGGCTCTCTGGACCCAGTGGACTTCCCCCGGTAATCAAACCGGAAATAAATAAATCTATTAGCATGAATTACCATTAATAATATATAATATATATTTAAACATGAAATTGGTCTGTACGAAGAGCATTTAATTCAGTTGGATCTTAGTTTTTTTTAAATTGGGGAGATAAGAGAATATTTCCAGGAGGGAGGAACTTTTGTTAAGTCTTTAACTAAAGAAAAAAACTTTGTGGAATATGTTTAAGGTTTCTTTATGTAGTAACTTTTAGAGTTCTGGTATAATTCCATCATTACTTGGTGCCTTGTTAGGTTTTAATTTGTTGATTTGAGTTTGAATTTCAGACATTGAGACAGGTTTATCAATTAATTTGACGTGGTCATCAGATTTTTTTATATGTTTTGATAAAAATTTTGATTATCCCTTCTGAGTATGCTATTACATTAAATTGATTGATTTTATTGTAATAGTTTCTAAATCCTTTCAAAATGTCATCTATTTCCATCACATTTCCTTTTCTCTTATGTGAGTAAATCCCCTTTATATAGTTAGACTTACTAAGTAGTTTTGGTCTGTTAGCCAACTTATGCATAGATTTTGAGTTAATAGAGTAATTATCTTAAACTTTTCTAGATTGATCCTAGTTTTTAATGATTTAAAATTTCAAACTACTTGTTATGTAGATTATTAATCTGTTGTACGTTAATTATTGTTACCTGATTTTACAAGCTTTAATTTGTCAGGTTTTTCTTGCATCTCATACAGTTCTTTGCCCCATTCTTTTTTCTTCTGAAATATTTATTGTATTGCTAATTTCTATAAAAGAAAGAATTTATTTAATAAAAAAGTCCTTAAAATCCTTTAAGCAAGTTATATATGCTGGTATCCTCCTGATTTAAATGTTGTTGTTAGATTTTAAAAACAGCTCAAAAGTGATTGCATTGTGATATGAAAGTGGACAAGATACCACTTTAACTTTGCCTAGTTTATCTCTCAACTCATTGCAGACATGTACTTTATCAATGCCAGATTGTGTTTTATGTCCATGTGAGTAATGAGTAAAGAAAAGTGATTCTGGATCTGAGAAATCATTTATGTTCCTAAGGTGAAATAGTTTGGTGAACTTTAACAGTGCCTTTGCTGATGCCTGTTTTTTCATTTACCTGTTGTACTAGTATCCTTTGGTGACATACAATTAAAATCTCCTGCTAGTATGATGCTACCTATTGAAATTTGAATTACTTGTTGTAGTTGTTCAACAGTTTTACTGCTTATTCTAGGAATCCAGTATAAGTCAATAAGGGTTAATATTCCCTTATTGTATTCTAGGGTAACAGAACAAAGCATACTTTTATCATGCGTATGTGTGTCAATGATTTTAGGCATAGGCTAAGAATCTTTCCATAGTATAGCAACTTCTCTTTTCTTATTATATTGTGAACTAGATAATGTAGACTAATACTTAATATCAAGTCTGTCTTTATTTTCTGTCAATAGCTGTGTCTCTTGTAAAAAAAATAACTTGAGAGTTAAATAACTTTAAATATTTGTTTTGACTAGACTACCCCTCTTGCAACTGTTATTCATTCCATTAACATTTATGAAAATACAATTAATAAATGTCATTTGTCATACTGGTTAACAGTGTAGATGTAGTTCCCTTAAAATTAACTATATGGACCCGATATAATCTCTCTTCTTTTTTAAAGAACTGCTTATTAATAGTCATACTGACATTAATACTTAAAAGTTTAATTAGTTACATAATTGTTATTGTAGACACCCACAAAAAAAAAAAACTTTTAATATAACTGAACACTTACTTTTAAAATAATTCAAACCCTCATGGAGTCTAATACTCCCTGCTTGTGAATAGCCAAGCAAACCCACCCATCTACTATTCTAAAAAACCCAAGCCCATCTGCTTCAATTAAGCAAAATTGTCATTAACAGGAAAGTGAACACAAGTCTGTATCCTTTAAAACCAGCATACATATGCAAAAAATAAGAGAAGCATTATATGTCCCAAAGTTATTGTTTAACTTGCATGTTTCTCATTATTGTATGTTTATTAAAACACTAAGAAATAAATAACATTTATTATTATTGTTTGATAACTACATACAATCTTGAATATCATCTGTCATCTTGATGCTGTACTGCAGTTAGTTTCCTATTATGTGCCTCACAAAAAGATACATTTCTTTCCCAAGTTATCTATTTTCATTCAGTGAAAATGTAATAGATAAATAGATGTCATGAAACATTTAAAGAATAATGTACTGCTGTTTGTGCTCAGCAGTTTACTATAATAAACTAACACATTTTATGTCATCCCTATTAAAAATAAGGTTCGTTTCTTCCTTTGTTTTGTATAACTTCAAGTGTAATGATAAGATACTCATGGCATTAATGTCAAGCTTCTAATAAAAAGGTTGCCAATGTCATATATATATGTTCATGTCACTGTTCATGTAATGCTGCTATGAAATATTTTAGTATGTACATTCAAATGTCTTCAAGAAATGTACTCAAGAGTATATCACAGTACATGCAGCATTATTTTGTTATTGAATGATAGAGCAACACTTCTGACAGATCTTAATGTAAACGTAACATTCATCAAATATTTGATTTACATGCTTTGCACAGCTTTCTTATTGTTTGTCTTATGTAATAGACTATACTGCTTTATATAGCAGAAATGGTATGTTCATATGCTTATTTTTCATTCAAAAAAGATATCAAAACTAATCATCTAGAAAGAGAAAAAAAAACTTTTGGTAACCTACTATAGCATAGTGAATTATATTATTATGCTACAATGTCTTAACAGTACTGTATAACTTAGAGTTTAATTTGTTAGCCAGAATTCAGAGTTTGTGTCTTATTGTATTCCGTACTCACAATCTTATCATTTCATTCGTTTGTTCAACTGAGAACATAGTGACATTTGAGCTAATGCATTATTCATAGGTTCCAACTATTGTTGAAATTAAGCTTTTAAAGCTGTCCACCAATCTGTTAACAGCCCTGATTCTCTGCATGGGCAGGAAACTTTACTAAGCTCAAGCTGTTTACCAAAGAAAGTTTCAAGTGTTTAAGTAAGACGAGAAAGCTCAAGCACTAGACAGAGAGAAAACAAATTCACTTATACTTTTTACGAATACACCTTGTTAACTAGACAACATGTTTCTCTAATTCTCTGACAGCATTTCATTTTATCAAGACTAAGGAAGACATATAACAAATCAGTGATATTGTACTGTACTGGCTCACCAGATGTGCAGTAGCAAACACTGCCCAAGACTGTTATCAGTCGGTAAGGAATATTCATCACGATGTGCCTCGAACCAGAATGAATGTTCATTGTATATCTGGTACGCAGCATTTTCAATGAATATTCATTAGGGTGTTATATTGTAAGCGTCTTTTTTTTTTATAACTATTATTAAATCACAGAACATTACATTTTTTTTTATTTCATTAACTTTTTAAGCAGCAGAAAGGTATCAAATTGACTGACCCAAACACTTATTTGAAAGAACCAATATTAAGTGCACTTTAAGGATGGGTAATAAATTACGGAATGAAGGCTGGCTACCTACTAAAACTAGATCATGATGTTTGAAATGGTCTATGTAATAACAGTAGGGAAACTATAAATTCTTGAAAATCTGATGACTGTGCTAAGTTAATTCTATGCTAACCATCTTTTCTTGTAATAGAAACAGCAATCACTTTTTCCCATTGCTTTTGCGGGGGCAAGCCCCCCTGCACCCCCTTGTGGGGGTGCTGTGCCCCTCCATCCCCCGCCACTTGGCTATACCAACTCTGGCTTTCCATTATCACCAGCAAGACTAGTGTAGTGCTACATGAAATAATACCAGTATTTGGCATGCTATGCTTATTAGCCACTGCCATCATGCATACAATGAATGTAGGTGATCAGCTGTGATTACTGAATGTAGCTAAGCAGCACTGACTATGGCACATTCCGATGAACTTGTTTTAATAATAATTTTAATAACCTGTTGCAAATGCTGCTTATCTACATTCATTGTATGTATGATGTCAATGACTAATATGCATGGCATGCCAATCATGCCTCATTTCATATTCAGGTTCGGTTGTCAATCATCCAGACCATGCCCACTCCTGCACGAAACTGAAGGTGAGCCAGTACAGTACAACATCACCAACAAATCTATAAGGAGAGATTATTTTAAATGTATTCCAAGCATCACAGCTCCTTCATTTGTGAACTGCAACATGAATTATATCCACAGAGAATGGAATTATCCACCTCCCTAAACACATACACACAGCAATTCATCTGGTAAGGCACAACTGTTACACATTATCAAAGCCCATGCACAAATAAGGCAAACTACTTTCAGGTTATACTATTAGTAAGTTACACTAAATTACACTCAGGCAGGGCCACATCTACATTCATAAACTGTGTATATATCACTCTGTAAGGCATTTTCTCACTGTTAATACTTTTAAAATATGAAATACCAATTAAAGCTCCTTTTTAGTAGATAATTTCCCATTTATGGGCGTAAGACAACTTAAAGAATTTGATATGTAAACTAATGTAATCAAACTCAGTGTAACTACAACTGACACACACAGATACAAAGCATGCATTATCTTAATGGTAACCAACTGTGAATGCAATACCACAGTATAAATTTTGTTATGGGGGCTATATGCTTCTTTAGAATAAGGATTGAGACTTAAAAAGACCTAATAATAATTTGTTATATATCAGGAAAGTATTGCTCGTTTATGAAACAGGCAAGTATAACATAAAAAGGTTAGGTTACCTTGTAATAGCAGACATGTTGATTTTCTAACTTCTGTTTAAGTTAGAAATGAGTATGAGATCTTTTCCAGTATTGTTTAAAAAATACAAATATAAAGAATAGACATATTTATATAAGGAGAAAAGCAAACTTTATCACTTTGATATTGTCTTTAAATAGTAGATGATTTTCCAAACTGGGACCTAGGGTAACTCAGATAACCAAACTGTTTGGATAATCATACATTGAACTGTCTAAAAAAAAAAAAACTTCTAAAATCTTTTTTTTTTCTGCATGCAGGGAATACAGTTTTCAACCATTCAGTGAGTCCAGTGGACAATGAAGAATATTTTTCACACGAGTGGGCTACAAGCTCAAAAAACATGTGCAAGCAAATATGTATAATGTTTACATATTAGCCTTTATGATTTTTCCTACCCAAAAACTTTGGAAGGCTGCGTTTGGATAATTGACATTTTGGATAATCGACGTTCGTATAATCAACTCTCTACTATATGTAAATTAAGAAGCCATATGTCTCTTAATTTCTTTTTTCCATTTTTCTGTGCTTATCTCTTCAAGGATGTAATGAACCAAATCATATATTCTGCTTGTTCTAATATTTTGTTAGTTTTTAGATATGACAATGCAGAGTCCAGATCTTCAAAGAGTTTAGTTTCGTCTGAAATGAAAATTTTTAATCTGGAAGTAAACAGTAGATGTACTTTTATTTTTTTTTTCCCTTAAGTCCTTTAATGAGATGTTAAGAAATTATTTTCTCTTGTATATTACTGTTGCAGAATAGTCATTGTCAAAATGAATGTTACATTCATATATTTTAAGTGGTGATTTAGCTCAGACAGCCTTAAAAAGAAGTTCTTAATCTTGAGAGGAAAAAAGTTAACAATAATAGACCTCAGAGAAGTGTTGTTTTTAGATGCAGGAGTAACTAAGGATCTATGTGCTGTCTCTATTCTGAATGAGTTGCTTCTGGTAAGTCTAAAACTTTAGGGAGCCAGGAAGATAAAAAAAATAATCATATTATTAAATTCAGTTCTTTCAGGTAATCCAAATATAAGGATGTTATTCCTGCGAGATCTGTTTTTGAGGTCATTCATTTTAGCTAGGAGAAGAGTATTTTGCTTTAACAGGAACTCAATATTTTCATCCTCATTCAGTCTTCTTTCTATGCCATTTAAAGAATCCTCAATGCTTGATTTCTGGGTCTTCTGCAGCTGCATAGCTTTGTTGATTTGTTTGGAACAGTTTTGTTTAAAATCCTCAATTTTGGTGTCCAGTTTATCTATATTAAGTGATGATTCTTGAATGTTAGTACTTAATTAATCTTTTTAAGTACAGAATTTTGTGAAGTTACCTTTGTATGACTCGTTATAAGGCTAGATATAATGATGAATTTTTCCCATGAAGAATTTGACAGGAAAATAATGGAATATGTAAAAAAATTATTTGATACAATCCTCAACCATTGCAAGATTTATCGGAATTCACTCAGTTGAGTTGTTTAGAATTGTTAGAACTATAATAGAAATATATGTAGAAGCAGAGCAGGAGAAAAGTGCTGCTACCCTAGTCGCATACTGGCCACGCCTCCTTCCTTATCAGTATTCTTGACTGAAGGTTATTTTCACTGACTGAAAGTGCATTCACTGAAACTGTGTGCACACTGTGATGGCCTGCTTTAATATGGTTGCATTTCTAGATTCATACAAAGAGAATACTGTATTTTTGCTAAGAAAATACATTTAAATGAAACCTGATCTTACACCAGTCCAGACATATACCCATAAATTAAAATTATGCTGAAAGAATAAATATCTTTTTATTTTAATCTGTTAACACCTGTTTAAGAAATATCTAGTTAGAAAGAATGCAGTTGCTTTATAATTCTGTCAATTGAAGTGCAAATATATGATTAAGGGCAAATAAAAAAAGGTCCCTTTGTGGTTTTATGATAAAAGACAAAGGTTCATGTACTTTTAATGTACTTGAACCTATGTTACTTTATTATTTTACTTGGAAAATACTGGAATCAGTTGCCAAGACAGAGTGATACAGATAATAGTTTACTGGAATTTAAGAAGAAACATGGCAACAATGTGGAAAATGAGAAACACCTGTGTCTGGAACTGGTTAATAATGTTTTCTTACCAACCAGATCCTTCACAAGAGATGGAGAATGAAACTCATGTTTAAGCTGCCTGTAAGAGACTAAAAGTGAAGGTTACAGGTGTTTGCCAAAGCACCATCGCAATACCAGATAAACAGTGAGTAAACTTCATTCACACCCTCCTAAAGGTGAGTCTATTTCAGAAACAACCTGCCTGGTCCCCATATTTTCTGCCTTCATCCTCAGCTACTAATGATGGAGTTCACATCCTGCCTCCACTTTAATAGATGCTAAAGGACCTAGAGTAAGTGCAACCAAAACTCCATTTTTTGGGAATGCAGTCTGGGGTGATAGCCACCAACCTTTCCCTGGTTACTTGGCCTGATCTTGATGAGTATCTTATTTATTCACCTGGTTATAGCTTGGTAGGGTAACTGAACTGGATTCCAAAGTACTTTTCAGTAAAGAAACTTCAGGAGGATCCTTCTATGGCAAGGCTTTTCTTCCATTATTTCACTCTAGAAATGCATAATGAGTATTTCAGGAAAAATAATGATGTGATCCACAAAGCTTACTGTGTGATTTATATATGCATGAATGCCTGTGCAGATTTGCATCACTTTATGAGGGATGACAGCTCTTTAATCGTATTGGAAGGAGGAGATATATAAAACCACAGGTTGATTTTTAAAAATGAAATGAAAACAGCCCATTTTGACTTTGCACAATTAATCTTTATTAGTAACACAGTGCCTTAGATGCAAGTTTGCAGTCTTTAGAAATAATGTAACCCATTTCACTCTGTACAGGCTCAGTTCCGCACAGCCTTTCCAGTAAGCAGGTTGTGGGTTACATTTCACTTCTAGACCTTCATTCCAGCTCTACACAAACTCTTCACTTGAGCTTCCAGTAGACCACATCAAGCATTGATACCAAACGGATCATCCCACCCCATAAATCACAAATTGTTAGTTAGAGTGCATACTATAACTCTGTACTCCTTCCACTTGAGATACTAACCTACTGGATGGCTTTCGGGTTGCAGTGCTAATAGACAATTAACTTTCTATTATGCTAAATAATGCAGTCAATTTCTACACTAAAGGCTTTGAGAATGTTAAACACAAGTTAAAGTTTATACACATTTAAAGATGTACTTCACATTTACATAGATAAGGTATCACAAATCTCCTCCTCCCAGCAGAAAACCTTAAATTTTGGACTTGGAGAGATTTCCAAGATGGCTGCACTGCACACTGATCAACAGTTTAACTTCAGCTCTCCCAGTGTGAAAACAGAAATTGAGAAAAAGGAGTGCTATTGAAACTTTTTTGGGAGTAAAATTCAGTCAAGATATTTACAGAACTACAAAGAAAATTATGTAGAAAATAATCATTTAAACTGTATATTTTGTATTATTTTTAAAGATTGTAAAATTATTGTTCTTAAAATGTTTTGTAATACTTTGGAGCTGTTCTCACCAGCCCTTGCCTGAAAATGGGCTCCTACCCAGTCAGACTTTCCTGATAGTCAAATGTCAATAAATAAATAAATAAATAAATAAATAAAAGGTGAAGAGTTAATGCTTCAGCTTTGGTTCAAGAGATGGCTTCCAGTTATTTAGGAGAAAGAATAAATCAAATGTACTCAGTTGATTAAAATAACTGAAACATTGAAGGAATATAACAACTCAAATAGCAAAAGGCTGTAAAAATGGAAGACGCTTTAGCTGTTCAGATAAACATAAAACTGCAAAAATCAGAGATTGAAATGAAGCAAAAGTAGGCCGAGTATGAGGCTTCTCAAGAAGAGCAGTTTCCAGAAAAGTGCAGTTATAATACAGAGCACACAGAGAATACCTGAGGTTTTCTGCTGTACCAGAGAAACTAGAAGGAATAGACTATATTAATTTTATGAAACCACACACAACCAACTAGACCTGTGTTTCACATCAGAGTTTGTTAATTTAAAGGACCCATAGAGTGCTCTAAACCTGGCCACAAGAAAGCAGTAAAGACCTATATTATTAAAGATGCAGTCATACCAGCATAAAGAGTTGATCATGACAAAATTGTGGCAGAAGGAAAAAGTATTAAAAATTGAAGACAGCAAAGTATTTGTGGAAAATGATTATTCACTGTACACTAGGCAGATGAGAGGTAAATTTATCCCAAGAATCAGCCAATGTCAAGAGGCAAGTGTGAGATTCAAGCTGCTGTATCCAACTGTCTTCTGAGTACTTTTTTCCCAGAGGATCAAATAATTTTTTGATGCAGAACAGGATAAAGAGGAAATAAGTATATCCAAAAACTTGTGAGTCAGCAAGCTGAAGGGGACTCTGTTTCTCATTCTTCTGATAGTAGAGGTTGTAGTGAGGCCTTACTAGTGAAAGCTTTTCCAGTGTTCCAAAGGAAAATTGCTTGAGAGGCATAAAAAACACAGGAGTTGACCAGATGAATCAGGGGTACCTTGGACTTGAACCATAGTTGGGTATTGGGAGATGGAGATGAACATGAAGACCAACAACACTGAAATTGTTGAATAAATAAGAGACTATCAAACATCAATCACATTTGTGAAATATGGCTTTGCAAGAAAAGTGGCTGAAAAAGACTGGACTTTTGTTGACTTTAACTGGTGGGTGGACTGTAAAGCATATACCCCCACTTTATGTTGTTAATCATAAGAAGGACTCTAAAATGTGAAAAAACAGTAAACATTTAGTGATATAACTTTCCCAGATGGTTACACATTGAGCAACAGCTTAATTTCAGCTCTCCCAATATGAAAAAAGAAACTGCTATATAAGGGCCAGTAATTCTACTTGTCTTAGTAAAATTTAACTTCTTGCCTAGTAAGTATTCTGCCTGAATGCCAGCAAAGATGAAAGAAAATCAGCTAGAAAAGGTGAAGAGAAAACACCAACTGGGAAGAATCCTGCAGCTGTTCAGCAAAAAGCAGTTCAAGCTGCATCTTTGGTACAAGAGATGGCTTCCAGTAATTTAGAGGAAAAGTAAGTCAAATTTGCTCAGAGCTGATTGAAATAAATGAAAAGAAAAAAATAAAAGGAGTATATCAAGTCAAATAAAGCTGGGAAAATGGAAGAAACTTTAAACACCTATTCAAATGAACTGATAAAACTGCAAAAATCAGAGGTCAAAATGAAGAAAAGGCTGCCTGAATACGAGATTGCTCAAGAAGAGCATTTCAAAAAATAATAGAATCAGAGTACAGAGCACACAGAGAAAACCAAATATTTTCAGTGGCACCAGAGAAACGAAGTAATAGACTGTGTTAATTTTATGAAAGCACAAATAAGTAACTCGACTGGTATTCCACAGCAAGATTTGCTAATTGAAAGGGCACAGCATGTGTATGCTCCAAACCTGGCCATGAGAAAACAGCTAAGAGCTCTATTAAAGATTCAGTCATACCTATAAGAATAGGGAGTACCTTGGACTTGAAATGGAGTCTAGGGTTGGGAGATGGGGATGAACAAGAAGCCACCTAGCAACACTGAAATTAGTGAATAAATGTGAGACTATAAAAGCATTGGTCACATTTGTGAACTATGGCTTTACAAGAAAAACAGGCTGAGAAAGATGGAATTTTTGTTGACTTTGTCATCAATATTTGGAAGAACACTAAAAGAAAAAAGAGAAAGCAATTGTAAGTAAGGCAAAGTTTCTTAACAGTATTTCTATAATGCATTTTATGATGTAAAT
This sequence comes from Protopterus annectens, assembly GCF_019279795.1. Lineage (NCBI taxonomy): Eukaryota > Metazoa > Chordata > Ceratodontiformes > Protopteridae > Protopterus > Protopterus annectens. Next base: position 1,202,807,571 of record NC_056735.1, read on the forward strand.
TGTATGTTATATAGTAAAGCATTTTTCAGTGATTGTGAAAAAGATACTAAAAACTTTTTTTTCCTTTAGCTTTAAGAAATGTTGGCACAGGAAGAGAAGAAAGACTGGACAGAAGCAAATTTAAGTTAATAGGCTGTTGGGATGGGGGTGGGGTGTAAAAGTGCACTGATTATAATATGTGTAGAGTTGGCGTGTTTTCTTTTACTTCTGCATAGCTGAATGTCTAGATTAATGCCCTTGGCTTAAATTTTTCTTTAAGGTTTTTTTTTTTAGTATAATTGTTTTACTTTAGCAAATGTTCAGTGTTAGGTGAGAAGTACATTCTGTTGTTGTTTCCATGGACACAAGCAGACTGAAGGTGAAGACAATAAATTGAGCTGTCTGTTTTTTTCTGGTGTGTAATACTTAAATGCATTTACTACAACAATGTATAATTTAGTTTCATTTAAAGATAGCCAGTGCACTTTATCTTAAGCCTAAAAGTTAACAATTTCTGAAAGCATGCAAATTGTTTTTCACATCTAGGAGAGGAATAAAGGTAAGACAAGACAGCAATTGCTCTGTTTTATGGATTTGGATAGCAGGATAGCACCATGTCTCCACAGTAGTAAGAAGGGCATTTTGTATTGCGCATGTCATAAGTATGGACATTGCATCCAGAAAAAAAGTTATAACCTCTCTGTACTCTTCCCTCATCAGGCCAATAACTGAGTACACCGCACCTTTTGGTATGTACCTTTCCAAGCACATACAGCAATTGGAGAGACCACAAAGGTTACTTGCAAGGAAGATTCAAGGTCTTCAGCATCTGTTCTAGGTGGATTGCTTGAAATTAGTGCCACTTTATTCTGTTTCATACAGACTACTCAAAGGCAATCTGTGCCTTACATATAAGGCAATCTTTGACCCTGCTTTATTGGAAATGCTGCCTATTCAAAAGTCAAATGGTACATGGGTTACTCACTCTAAATATGTAACATTAATAGAACCTGCTAGAGGGACAGATTTGTCTCCCAGCAGTTACAACACCTTTGGAATGGACTCCCACTTCATATCAAATAGAGCACCTTATTGACCCTCTTTAAACGCAATCTGTACAATTTGATTGGTAACCTTAAATTCACTCAGGGGGTTCCACCTGTGTCCCTCTTGGACAGGGTCAATTGGTGCTGATCATGGAAATAAGGGTAGAACTTGGCTAGGCTTGTAAGGGCCCTAGGGCCATTAGCCTAGTAACTTCTTATGATCCTAAAATACAAGCGGTCAAAATGTTTTTAGTCACTTTAGATATTTTTATCAACCAGAGGAGAAATTATGGTAATGGACAGCAATTAATAAAGAACTGAAGGACATTATTTTTGAGGGGGAAAGGGTAAGAGTGAAGTAGGATAAGCTGATCCTTCCAATAGAACAAGGCAGTTTGGGATTACCTGATTTAAAGGGGTATTTCAACGCTATAAAGTTAAGGCTCCTATAAATAGCACAAGTAGAAAACTATAATTCAAAGTGGAAGGGATGGTGTTGAAACGGGGAAGCTCAAGAAACAAGGAGAGAGAGAGGGATTTTGGCTGCAGGCTTTTAAGAAGAGTAACAATAATCATATGGAGTATTATCTCCATAAAATAGCAGAAAGTATTCTAAGAACTAAGCCAACATGAGAATGGAAAAAGGAGATTCTGCCAATAGGGAAGACTGCAATTAGGGATATAAACAATAGGCAAGTGGGGGCTGGAATTTGAATAATCCCAAGCCGCCTTATTCTGTTGGCAGAATCAGCTTATCCCTCGATTCTTGTTATCTTCACTCCCAGATAAAATCCTTCAGCTCTTAATTGCTATCCACAGCTTCTCCTCTGGTTGCACAAAATGTGCCTGATACGTGTATAAAACTAAAGGGACTAACAACATTTTACCTTCTTGTATCTTGCTATCCATATCCATATAACAGAGCTTCCGATTTCTTGTTTTTTGTATTATCTTTCATTTAGTCTCTTCCTACATTTCCTTAGCTGCCACACCAGAATCCTTTTTAATCCATACTGCTAAGTACTTCATTTTATCATGTCCCTATAAATATGGATATTATTAAATATGAATATGAACCAATTAATGTGTGGGTACATAATTTGCAGCTGTTGCCTTTGTTTTACCTTGGTTAATTTTGTATGCCAAAATGATATGACACTTCCTCAAAATGTTCCACAACACTGAATTGTCCTTTTCTTTTCTATTAGGTACAAAATAATATAATCTGCAAACAGAGCCAGTTTTTCTTGACTACCATACCAAGCACTGGTAGAGCTTTTAGTAGAATCTAGAGGAGAAGCTGCTGTTAAAAAGGGATAATTAGTAAAGCATATAAAATATTGCCTGATAACTATAAAAATGAATCAGAGGTGGTTAGAAAGGATTGAGAAGAGAATGGATAAGCACGTCACAAAGATACAATGGAGGATATATGCATGACTCCTAAATTTGCATCAAGGTCTAGACGCTTTAACATCTTTGCTTGGAACTGTTTACATAGGTATTTTTATAGCCCAAGTAGACTCCAAAGAATTTTTCCTCAGGTAGATAGCAAATGGTGATGTGATGAGGAAGATAGATGTAATTGGGAACATATTTTTGGAAGTGTAAGGATTTGGTAGACTTTTAAAAATTCTGCAGACTACTCTTATCAAAAATAATGGGTGAGAGAACTGATATAAGTAAGGAAATTATTTTTGAGCTATAATGCAGAAGCTGAATTCCTTAGACATAGTAAGGCCTTGTGGAATTTAATTATGGTGGCTGCCAAAAAAGCAATTACTAGAAAATAGAAATCAAAGTTTAAACCAGCTGCACTAAAAGTGATGATTATAGTAAAAGAGATAAAACTCCTGGCACCAGGATAGACACTGGACACCTCCAGAATGTTAAAAACAATGTAATACTCAGATTAAAATAAGTACTTTTGTCCACTTATACATATAGACTTCATTAGATAAAGCAATTGAGATTAACAGGTGTTTATATAATGAATTTGTGTGACATCACACAGTATTGTCTAATCAGAGCAGCTCAAACTATAAGCATAGGAATAAGCAGATTTAAAGTGGTTAAGTCCTCTAATAATATTGGCCAGTTTTTCCTAAAACCCCCTTCAATAATTATTTAACTAATGTGGATTCTTCAGTTGCTGACTTACTAACCAGGGGTATGACAGTATTTTGAAAGAATTTATTAACAAGGAAAAACAGATATGTAAAGATTCTTGGTCCTTTCTGGTAGCAGTAATGTGGTGTTCAATTGTGATGATTTACTAATTGATGTGAAGGACCTTCATACAGTCATACCACAACAAGTAGGTATTTCCTGGGTAGTCGAATTCCAGTATCCCTGCATTCGAAGGGTGCTAGCCAGGGCATAATTAATTTTACTGAGGAACTATTAGAATTAATTTTGAGTAACAACTATATTTTTTATTTAATGGTAATTAGTGCAAAGAGAATTCTGAAGTTGCCATGGGCGCCCCTTTTTTTTGGGGGGGGGCATTTGCAAACATTGTAATGGCCTAGTAGGAAAACAAATAAATTTTTTCTAGTGACTGGAGTAAATTTTGCAAACTATTTAAGTGTTTTTGTATGATATTGTAATCATTTGGTAAGGCAATGGTGTAGATATGAACAATTGTTTGCATTATACTAATATTTCACCTGATTTTTTTTAATTTACTTGTGAACACAGCCTTAACAGTATAGCTTATTTGGATGAGTTTTTAAGCAAGGACTTCTTAAATAAATGTTATATATCTAGGATACATAGAAAAGAGACCTATTCAAACAGCCTGTTACAATTTTCCAGCTTACACCCATTTAGTCAAAAGAAGTCAGTTATAAAAGGGCAGCTGGTTAGGGCTACAAAAATGGTCACTGATGGCACAGATTTCAGCAATCAATGTGAATTATTATATAATATGTTTATAAACAGAGGATATCCTAGGACCTTAGTACATGAAATAATTGTTGAAATAAAGCAAAAAAGAACATCTGGCTATTTTAAACCAGTTTTAAGATCAATGACTGGTAGCATGATGCACAATACATCTGATATGTGTTTAACATCTGCAATAGTATCTAGGTCTGATGATGAAATTAATTACAATGTTGCTCTTATCACCACATTTAGTTTGAATAGTAGGGATGTTGAAGTGATTTTTACGAAAAAAATGGCCAATGTTAGAGAGCAGTGAATTGAGATAGAAAATAAATAGACTGGTTTTTTTTTTGTATCGTAGAGGTAGGAATTTGAAAATAATATTCGAAAATGGGTCCACTTTGTAAACTTGAAATACTCAAATCTTGAATTTCCGTATTTTGAGTCGAGAATATCGAACCCTCAGAAACACAAAAAAAACAATTACAACACTCACAATACTGAATGTAAGAAAACCCAAGTAAATACATAAACCTCCCCTAAAACAACACATAAATACTACAAAATTAAAACCGATACCACCATACGTTTCTGCAGGGGGGCAAGACCCCCTGGCACCCCCCATTCCCACTACTTATATATATCAACTCTGAGGTCGCACTAACACGAAAAAAAGGAACACACACCTTCTCTGACTTGCCCTACACTCCCCCACTGCAGACAGTCCTATTTAAACTCACTAATATCACACACACACACACACACACACACACACACACACACACACATACACGCTACAAAAATCATCACATTCAACACTCACATAAAAACACACACACACACCCACCTGCCCCAACCTATGTGTACAACTCCCCACAACAACTAAACATTAATACATTTACAAAAACAAACAAAAAATCTGGAACAACTAATGAAAATAAATTAAACCGAACCAGAATTAAAAGTTTTGTCATCATTTTGTGGCTCTGGTTCAGTTTAATTTATTAATATAGTTACACTAAAATTCTTAAAAGTTGAACAGCTACCTGAATCTCCGTACAGAAAAAACATCGCCCACCATACCACACAACCCTTAAAGTGACAGCACTCACTTAATAACACACCATAGTAAATGCAACACATATTCAGTAAACAAAGATTCAACATAGTGCAATTTCAAAAAACTGCACTTTTGATATTCCTGACTTGAAATACTGAAATATGAGATTTCAGTATTTCAAGTTTACAAAGTGGACCCCGGAAAATACATAAAAAATGCATAATAGACAAAATGTTGGGATGAAGAAATGTGTTTTTTGTAATTATTCTGGATTTATTTATGAGAATGATAGGTTTATTATAAGAAACAGCGAATATCGATTATATAAAAAATTTAATTGTGAATCAGAAGCCCTAGTATATTTAGCCAGGTGCAATGACTGTCCATGCTGTTAAATTGATAAGACTGAATGTAGATTAAAGGACAGAGTCTACAAACATTTATATGGTATTAGGGGAAATAATGCCTTGGCTCAACATATTATAGAATATTCAACACATTCTTTTAAGTCTATTGTCATTGACAAGGTTGAATTATATTCCAGAGGGGGCTCATGGTTGTTCATTTTGGAGGAGGAGTTATTTTGGCAGCTAGAATTAAATTCTTGTGCTTGGCCAGGTTTAAATGATGTACTTTTCTATCACATATTTATTAAAACGTAAGGCATTTTCATTTTAATTTTTTGAGTATTTTTATATTGTGGTTGCACCAGTCTTAATGTACCTGACTTTATTTGATTTTGGAAGCTAAGCAGGGTCAGGCTTGGTTAGTGTTTGGATGGGAGACCACTTGGGTAACATCAGGTGTGTGTGTGTGTGTGTGTATATATATATATATATATATATATATATATATATATATATATATATATATATATGTATACACACACACACGCACATATATATTTATATTTTTATAAGAGGATATGTGTACTTTTTACTGGTGGGAATAATAATTAAGTTATTTTAGGACCTTGTTTAAATTATTTGTAAATTGTTATATGATATTTATTTATTTTTAAACATATTTATGTAAATTTTATTTGTATTAAGAAGACGTGGGGATTTTTATGTGCTCATAGTTTTACACAAAGCAAAAAAGCAGGTGATTCTAATTCTGATGGAATGGGATGATGATAAGGCAAGGGAGAAACTCAAGAAATAAAGAGAGAGTGGGATTTTGGATACAGATTTTTAAGGAGAATAATAACCATATAAAATATTATATTCTTAGTAGCAGAAAGTATTCTAAGAACTAAGTCAACATGAGAATGGGAAAAAAAGATGTTGCCATTAGGGATGTCTGCAAGTTAGAGTAAAGAAAATAGGCAAGAGGGTGCTGGAATTTACTAGAAAACATGTTAAAGGAACTGAGGTAAGTAGAGAGGGAAAGGTAATAGAGTAGAATAAGGCCAAGAAGACATCTGGACTTCAGGCTACATACTGCCCCTCTACCAGGGGTTAATATTAGAGTATAGGCAATGATAAAGGGACAGATAAATAGTGAAAGACCTGCTCTGGTGGGGTTTTTAGTCAAGTCTAACACAGAAGCTGCTTTTAAAAACAGGATAATTAGTAAGGCATAGAAAATATTGCATGACAATTGTAAGAATCTATCAGAAGTGGTTAGAAAAGATTTGGAAGAGAGACTGGAAAGGCAGTTTACAAGGGAACAGTATGAGAAATATGTATTGCTCACAGGTATGCAACAAAGTCTGGAAGGTTTAGGATCTTTGCTTGGAAGCATTTGCATAGATATTTTTATACTCAAAGCAGACTTCAAAGAATTTTTCCTCGGGTACATAGCAAATGTTGGAGCTGTCATAGGGAAGTAAGAGGTAAATGGGAGCATGTGTTTTGGGAGTATAGTGAGTTGGCAAATGTTAAAAATCCTCCACAGAGCATTCTACCAGAAATATTGTGTGAGTAAATGGCTGTAACTAAGGACATAATTTTTTGAGCTGGAGCACAGGATCTGCATTACCTAGACATAATAAGGCCTTATTAAGTTTAATTAGGTTCATAGGTTCATACTAGGCTATCTGCCCTAGGGCATTTATAAGCCTAGCCAGAGTGTGTGTGGCTTTCACCACCCCTTAGGATGAGAATACTATACCCATTAGTTTGCTGTGCCTCTGTCCAGCAGTGATACAGAGATGATTCCCGGGGTAAACCTACGATCTCCCATCCACTCGTCAAGATTTCTCTTGAACAGAGTCAGTGAGGGGCTCTGCCTCACATGGACTGGGATTCTGTTCCATAGTGTAGGGAGTCTCTGGGTGATGAATCTGTCCCTCCAGCACGTCCTATTTATATCCGTGTTGAGGTTTAAGTCTCTTGCTCTCGTGGCTCTGGTGGATTTGGATTTTTTGAGGTGGAGCATGTCCATTAATTCTGGGCTGGACATGGCCTTGTATGTCAGGCACAGATCACCTCTGAGCAGACGGTATGCGACTGAATAGAGCTGGAGTTTCTTCAGTCGGGCATCGTATGACATATGTTTGAGCCCCTTTATCCTTTTGGTGAGGAACTTTTGGGGTCTTTCCAACTGCTGCAGGTGTCGGGTAAGGTACATTCCGAATGGGGCGTTGTACTCAATCATTGGTCTGATAAGTGAAGAGTACAGGGTACAATGACCTCTCCTGATCTGGATGTGAATCCCTTCATGATCAGGTGGGCAATGTAGAAGGTCTTCCTAACCACTTTGGCAATGTGAGTGTCAAAGAGAGGTTACTGTCAACTTGGGTCCCCAGGTCCCTGATAACTTCTTCCGTGTTTAATGGATTACCACCTATGTGGTAATTAGGGGTTACCTTGTTTTTCCCAAAGGGTATGACTATACATTTTTGGCATTTAGCTTAAGGCCATGGCTCTGGCACCAGTTATCCATTTCTATGAGACCTTTCTGGAGGATGTCTGTGTCTGATGGAGTGTCAATTATGGTGCCCAGTTTGCAGTCATCTGCAAATTTTGTCAGCCACAATCCCCCTATGTTTGCCTGCACTTCAGAAAAATAAATGCCGAACAAGAGGGGGCCCAGGACTGAGCCCTGTGGGACACCGCTCGTGACCGGCTTAGAGTCTGACATGGCACCAGCAACTCTAACCCTGTGTGTTTTGTCCTTGAGCCAGTTTGCAACCCATCTTGTGACATATGGGTTTACATCTAAGCTGGTGAGCTTTTCTATGATGCCCGAGTGGGGTATTGTGTCGAATGCTTTTGCTAGGTCAAGGTAGGCTGTGTGAACTGCCTTACCCTCATCAATGGCCTTAGTGACTGTTTCGAAAAAGTCGACCAAGTTCAAGAGGCAGGATCTGCCCTTGACAAAGCCAAATTGGGTAGGATCCAGTGTCTGTAGGTCCCCAATGTCTTTATTTATGAGTTCCATTATGATCCTCTCCATAGCTTTGCAGACAAGGCTTGTCAAGCTTATGGGAGGTAATTTCCAGGGTCCGTAGAAGCACCGCCTTTGTGGAGTGGGACCACAGTTGCCGTCGCCATTCTTTGGGTGCGTATCCTGTAGTAAGGCTAAGATTAAACAGCAGCCTTATGTGTGGGTTTAGTTCCTCATTGAGTTCGTGTAGCACACAGCCGGGGACACCGTCCGGTCCCATTGATGCTGTGTTTTTGCTTTAGAGAGAGCAGCTCTCACCTGGGCATCTGAGATGTTTGGGAGGCTAGACTCTGGTGGGATAGATATTTCTCCTTTGGGGGAGGAGAAATTTGCACTGAACCTGTCTGCCAGTATGTTGGCAATGTCTGTGGGTTCAGTGATTTTTTATCATTTTGGACTAATTCTGAGCATATCTGGGAGTTTCCACCCAGGTTTCTAACATAGCTAAAGAAGGCTTTATGATTGTCTTTTGTGTCATTAGCGATTTTTCTCTCAAAGTTGGCCTTGGATGATTTTATGAGTGATCGTAGTTTTTGCTAGTATTGATCAGAGATGCCTTCCCATTTAGGGATTTTGCTCTGTCATGTAGTAGCTTTCTCCTCTTGTTGTAGAGTTTGTTTATGGCTGGAGTCCACCAGACCGGGCGCCTGCCTTTGGTGGAAAAGGTCTTGATTTTATTAGGGATTGCTTGATCCATACATTTCTGGAGGTGCTCGTAGAAGGCATTTGTAAGGGTTTCAGCAGCGTGGGTTGTGGTTTCCACTGGCTCGGGGGCCTTGAAGGATACCACTCCAGTCTTAAGAAGTGTGAAGTTTGCTTTTGAGGAGTTCTGCACTGTGGCCTTTTTGGGGGGGGGTGGGGGCGGGATGTGGATCTCCAGTGAGATTAATTTATGGTCTGATCTCACCAATGAGGGATATACTTCCGGTGTGGAGCATTTTGTCCCCATGTTTGTGATGATCAGGTCTAGTATATTTTCTCCTCTTGTGGGAATGGTGACTAGTTGTTCCATAGCATTTGAGTTTATGAACTCAAGGAACCTTTGGGCTAGGGTGTTGGGGCTTGAGTAATGTTCCCAGTCTATGTTTGGGTAGTTGAAGTCACCCAATATGATGGTGTTTGGAGAGACATTTATACTCTCCAGTGTCTTCAGGAAGGCTGTGTGGGTTTCCTGAGTTTGAGAAGGTGGTCTGTAGCATGTTACAAACTGTAGGGCAGTTTTACCTATGGTTAATTGCACCTGGATGGTCTCCGATGCTTCGTGCGTTGCCACTAACCTGGAGGTGTGGGTATCCTTTATGAATATGGATACCCCCCTCCTTTTGTGGTTCGGTCCGGATTTTGGGGTGGAACGCATGATATGAGGTATAACCTGATAGTGCTGGGGTGCTCTCAAGAGCCTTGAACCAGGTTTCAGTCACAGCACAAACATCGATGTTCTCCATACTGAGGAGGGCTTCGAGGGCGTGCATCTTGAGGTTTAGACTTCTGGCATTGAGCAGTATTACCCTTAGTTTTTCTCCATTTTTGTTTTCTAGGGTGGTAGGTTTATCATTTGAGCCTTGCCTAAAAAAGGCACTATGGGGGTGGCAAGAGCCTTTGCCAATATCCGGAAGCCCAGGGGTGACAGGTGCAAGCCGTCCCTTGCGAAGCAGCTTGACTTGTCAAGCATGTCATCCCAGGCAGACAGACATTGGATCCCCTTAGAATGACACCAGTAATTAAGCCAATTATTAAAGCTGATCATTTTGTCTCTGTATTGTGGCATCATTCTTGGTGAGGGTAGGATACTGCTCAGGGTCAGGGTCATACCAGCCTGGGCTACATAATCTGAGAGCTCCTCTATGTCTCTTTTCATGTAGTCCAGGGAGGTACATCTCAGGTCGTTCACACCGGCATGGACAATGACTGAGTCATACTTGTACTTGCTGTGGAGTGACCTGAGTGCTTGTGTTATGTGGCGGATTCTAGCGCCTGACAGGCAGCTAACTGTGATCTTTTCCTTGTTCAGTCTGGTGAGTGGGACGTCAGTGTGTCTGACTATGGAGTCACCTATAACAAGTGTGTCTGGCATTGTGTTTGGCCTTAAGGGCTGTGACTGTTTAGCACACTGACTTTGAGAACTATGTGTTGCATGTCTTATGTCTTGAGGTGGCAGTTGCTTGGGTGTCTGCTTTGGAGGCCTCTGTAGTTTTGGTAGATTTTTGATCAGTGCCTCCGAGTATGTCTTTGTGTGTTTATGTGTTTGTTTTGCAGTTGTGATAGTTCTATGTGAAACTGGGTTTGTGGTGTGCGTGGTTTCCTTCTCCTCCTGTCTGGTCTTGCCAGTCCTGAGTTGGGAGAGCTCAGCCTCCAGTTTGGCTATATAGTTGCATCTCTCACATGTATTTGTGTTTTGTGGGAGAAGGAGTGGGTTGTCTGTGTACATGAGGCAATTGTAACATTGCCTCAAGATGCCCAGATTCACCAGCTGAACAGGAGAGGACGCTAGCAACTGACCCTTCGACATGCTAGAAAAAGTGAAAAAGTTTGCTGTGTAACTGAGTCAGAAGGGACCTATAGGGAAATGGGTACTCAAGGGGATTCTAGGCTAATGTAGTACTTTGTTTAGTATACAAGTACTTTACCTATATAAAATGCTTTAGGAGCAAGTGCTGAGCTATTGAGATAGAGAATAGACTGTTTAGATTGCAAGTAGAGAAGTTCTAAGGGAAAAATTGAAGAGCAGACTTTACGGAGCCAGAAATAGTTTAACCTTGTTTAACCGGCGCTGCCCGATGGTGCTCTATGGGCAACTCCACGCCAAAGCGCGCTAAAGCGGGCTTTATAGCAGGGGGTTGAAAAGACCTAGGAATTGACCCAAAATGGCCAATAGACTACAAGTTTCTGGCTGGAACCACTGCTCTAGGGACAAATAGGCTGCTCAGTGCTCCCCACTCCCACTGGTGAACAAAGAAGCTTCCCTTTATCCAAATAAGGATATGGAATAGCACAGGAACCAAGCCAAAGCCCAGAGATCAGCAAACTCTGAAGACTGGACTATTCTAGTTCAGTAAGGTGGGAAAACAAGATTTTTTTTTTTTTTTTTACAGAAAACAGAGGAAAAACAGACAGTAAATGCTATAAATGCTTTTAAACGGCTAGCGCACTTGAGTGTGTTAGCCTACAGGTAAAATTAAGCAACAAATAACTTTTTTAAAAGTGCAAAACAGTTAATCAACACAAAAACAGTTTAAATAGAATGCAGAGCTGTATAAACAGGCGAAAATGCAGTCGCTAAGCAGTAAATAATCAAAAGCCAGAAAAATACTTAAATCAGGAAAAAGTCACTCTTTTGCTCTCTGCTGCTTGTAGAACTCTGCAGGACACCACGAGGAGCTGTGCTGAGTTGAATACAAACGAAAAAGCGCGCTAAAGCGGGCTTTATTACAGGGGGCTGAAAAGAGCTAGGAATTGACCCAAAATGGCCAATAGACTACAAGTTTCTGGCTGGAACCACTCCTCTAGGGACAAACAGGCCGCTCAGTGATCCCCACTCCCACTGGTGAACAAAGACACTTCCTTTTATCCAAATAAGGATATGGAATAGCACAGGAACCAAGACAAAGCCCAGAGGTCAGCAAACTCTGAAGACTGGACTATTCTAGTTCAGTAAGGTGAGAAAACAAGATTTTTTTTTTTTTTTTTTTTTTTGCAGAAAACAGAAGAAAAACAGACAGTAAATGCTATAAATGCTTTTAAACGGCTAGCGCACTTGAGTGTGTTAGCCTACAAGTAAAATTAAGCAACAAATAACTTTTTTAAAAGTGCAAAACAGTTAATCAACACAAAAACAGTTTAAATAGAATGCAGAGTTGTATAAACAGGCGAAAAAGCAGTCGCTAAGCAGTAAATAATCAAAAAGCCAGAAAAAATACTTAAATCAGGAAAAAGTCACTCTTTTGCTCTCTGCTGCTTGTAGAACTCTGCAGTACACCACGAGGAGCTGTGCTGAGTTGAATACAAGCGAAAAAGCATGCTAAAGCGGGCTTTATTACAGGGGGCTGAAAACAGCTAGGAATTGACCCAAAATGGCCAATAGACTACAAGTTTCTGGCTGGAAACCACTCCTCTAGGGACAAATAGGCCGCTCAGTGCTCCCCACTCCCACTGGTGAACAAAGACACTTCCTTTTATCCAAATAAGGATATGGAATAGCACAGGAACCAAGACAAAGCCCAGAGATCAGCAAATTCTGAAGACTGGACTATTCTAGTTCAGTAAGGCGGGAAAACAAGATTTTTTTTTTTTTTTCTTTCTTTTTTGCAGAAAACAGAGGAAAAACAGACAGTAAATGCTATAAATGCTTTTAAGCAGCTAGCGCACTTGAGTGTGTTAGCCTACAGGTAAAATTAAGCAACAACTAACTTTTTAAAAGTGCAAAACAGTTAATCAACACAAAAACAGTTTAAATAGAATGCAGAGCTGTATAAACAGGCTAAAATGCAGTCGCTAAGCAGTAAATAACCAAAAAAACTGAAAAAATACTTAAATCAGTTATAGCAAATACAGTTATAACAAATGCTCTGAAATATACTGTATATTTCCAAAATGTTTGAGAAGGACAGTCAGAACACAAGAAGGTCAGGCGAAAGAGAAAAAAAAAGTTTTGTTTTACTTTTTGAAAGGGAAAAAGGAGGAACAGAAGGCCTTATCAAATGTTCTCTCTGTATTAAGCAGAATGAGCTAATGACACTAGACTGGGAGGTGTGTCACAGTAGGGGCAGGCAACTGCAAAGCCACCAAGTATAACAGCAAGACACCAACAGGGAGGGAGGGTGGGACAAAATAGCCTACAAGACAGCAAGCACTACAGAGACAAATGAAAGTTTTAAACAGATAAGGATTTGTGAAGATACTGAATAGACAAAGTGCTTTATATATATTAAATTGTAAAAACAGTAATCTGTAAAAATAATCAAAAAAAAATCAAGATGATACTTATATTTTGTAGCTCAGCTGCAGTCACAACTTCTCTAGTCTGCACTGTGTGCAAAAGACAGAAACTTTTTTTTTTACAAGAACACAAAAGAACCAGCCCCACTAGCCAAGAGATAATTACACAGAGGAGATGTTTCAGTTTACACAATAGCCTACCAGACAGCAAGCACTAGAAACAAATGAAAGTTTTTAAACAGATAAGGATTTGTGAAGATACTGAATAGACAAAGTGCTTTATATATATTAAATTGTAAAACAGTAATCTGTAAAAATAATCAAAAAAAATCAAGATACTTATATTTTGTAGCTCAGCTGCAGTCACAACTTCTCTAGTCTGCACTGTGTGCAAAAGACAGAAACTTTTTTTTTTTTTTTTTTACAAGAACACAAAAGAACCAGCCCCCACTAGCCAAGAGATAATTACACAGAGGAGATGTTTCAGTTTACACAATAGCCTACCAGACAGCAAGCACTAGAAACAAATGAAAGTTTTTAAACAGATAAGGATTTGTGAAGATACTGAATAGACAAAGTGCTTTATATATATTAAATTGTAAAAACAGTAATCTGTAAAAATAAAAAAAATCAAGATGATACTTATATTTTGTAGCTCAGCTGCAGTCACAACTTCTCTAGTCTGCACTGTGTGCAAAAGACAGAAACCTTTTACAAGAACACAAAAGAACCAGCCCCCACTAGCCAAGAGATAATTACACAGAGGAGATGTTTCAGTTTACACAATAGCCTACCAGACAGCAAGCACTAGAGACAAATGAAAGTTTTTAAACAGATAAGGATTTGTGAAGATACTGAATAGACAAAGTGCTTTATATATATTAAATTGTAAAAACAGTAATCTGTAAAAATAATCAAAAAAAAATCAAGATGATACTTATATTTTGTAGCTCAGCTGCAGTCTGTTGGCCAGCAAAAAAGGAATTACTAGAAAATGGAAGTAAAAGACTAAACCACCTGTATTTGAAGTATTCAAAATTATAACAGATAAAAGAAGTAGAAGAGTGATCTGTAGAAAAGAGAAAGAACAAATAATATAAAAAATAAACAAAGTATGGGAACAGTACAGGTTGAATAATGTACAGTAGGAGGAGTTAGGTTTATGGGAAGGCAAGAATTCACTGTTTGTGATGATAATTACAAAACTACAAAAATCGGTGAACAGAGAACTGATAAACAATGGAAAACAAAAAATGAACTCCAGTGCCATTGAATAATAAAATTTATTGTAAACATTACCACATAAGCACTTTCATCTCTCGAGGAGACTTCATCAGGTAAAAAGCTTCATATACAGTCACCCTTAGATACAAAAAATCCCACAAATGGTTTTATTACTTCATTTCCTGTTTGCTAAAATCACATTTACTCTTAAAGGTACCTACCTACAATAGTTCACCTTAAGGTGTCAGCTCTCTCCTTTAATACAGGTCCAATAGATACCTGTTCATTGAGCCCCGGGGGGATATGGCATTTAGTTTTAACTGCCAAATTAACTCTCTTTTGACCAACAGTATGTGCCAATCACCCTCTCTAGGGCTAATTGTGATATTTTCTAAAATGCAAAAATTTAATTTCTTAAAATTAGGACAGACTACTGAGTGCCTATACAAAGCATTAGTTTACTCCTCCTCCTTTATTTCATATACATGCTCATAGAGTCTAGATCTTAATGCTTGCTCAGTCTTCCCTACACAAAATCCTTTACAGACCTCACATGTAGCTACGTAGACCACATTATTAGTTGCACAATTTCCATTTATAAAAGTTACCTTATTATGTAGGACGTTGTCCAATACTAATGATTTTTCTTTACAGATGTAACTACATTGTGTACAGCATCCACATGGAAATGCCCCATTATTTCATTTGTTTTCTTTTCCTTTTCAATTCTCTAGAATTTGCTTAAAATTCTTCCCGGTTTTATACACAAAGACAGGGTCCATCCCTAAGATTTCATTAACTTCCTTCTGAACCCTAAAAATACTCTAGTTTTTCTCCACAATTTTCCTACTTTTCTGAGAGTACTCATTATACTCTAACACTAATGCTTTTTCAGATATCTTCTCCCCTTCATTCCCTTTCTCTTTCACCACATCTGTTCCTAACAGAGGTGGGTATTTTGAACCCCATCTCTGTCTGACTTCACTCAAAATCCTGTCTATCATCAAGGAGGGGGTACCCTCTTTCCAAAAACATTTTCTTAAGAATGTCAAATTCATAATCCACCTCTTCGTACATAGATGTCATTCTGGCCACCCTTATGGCCTGCCCTTTTACTAAACTTCTTTTCTGATGTTCATAGATTGGTACTAGACTAACTGCCCTTTGTGAGCCATTTTAAGCCTAGCCAATTATCTCTTGTGAGACTCAAACCCTGCACCTTGTAACCATTAGGCCACCCTCTTGCGGGTGGTTGCTAGTGTAGTGCAAGTATGCATTACAAAAAGTTTGTTTCCTAAAAATATACATGTTTTGATAGCCTTACATCCAGATAACTGATGGTCACTGGGTCCCATGAATGTGTAAACCTAAAATACCCACAACACCTGTTCAGGTAGCTCATGAACTCATGTATTTATTCAACTGTCCCATCCCACAAAATGAAGACATCATCCAGATACCTTACATAAAGGTGTAGAAATCTGGAAAAAGGGCTGGGGAATACATGCTCCCTCTCCCAACCCAACATAACAATGTTGGCAAAAGTGGGGGCACAGGCTGCCAACATCACTACTCCTCTGATTTGCAGGTAAAATTCCCCTTCAAAATGGAGGAAGTTGTTGTCAAGGATTAAATCCATAATTTCTACCACAACTTTAATATTATCCTTGGACAGTGATGATTCTTGTTCTAACATATGGTGAAAGTATTCCAATCCCTCAACCTTAGAGAACTAGTGAACAAATCAATCACATCAATGGTTAGGAAAATACGTCCTTCCTTCCATAAATCTTTCTTCACCTTGCCCAAAAATTCCCATGTGTCCTTCAACAAGTGGGGAATTTTTTGGGCTATTTCTTTGGTCTATTCTTCTACTAAGACTGCCATAGAGTGGGTTTTACTCCCCATACTTGCAACTGTGGATCTAAAAGGGGGATTTACTATGTCTTTGTGGACCTTTGGTATACTGATAAGAGTGGGGGGGGGTAGTAATTTTTAGAACAGAGGATTATAAAAATGAAATGACCAAACTGTTGTATGATACAGAGACCTATTCCCCCATCTCTAAGAATGAGAATAACTATTGCCTATCAAAGATTGGATTCTTATTTGGAAGAATATTTACTGGAAAATTGTATCAACCCAGAAATATATATTTTTTTAAAATAGAAGAAACCTGTTATACCGAATCTCTTCGGTATACCAAAGGTCCAGAAAGACATAATAAAGAACAAGAAATGAAAAAAAAAAAAACATTTGTGTGATTTTTTTGTAAATAAGGGTGATTGTATATGAAGATTTTTATCTGATGAAGTCTCCTTGAGAGATGAAAGCACTTATATGGTAGTGTTTACAATACATTTTATTATTCAACAGCATTGGAGTTTGTTTTTTTGTTTTTCATTGTTTATGATAATTACAAAAAAAGAAAAGATGCAACGTATTCAAATGGAAAAAAAATTCCTTTCTGATAGTATGCATTTGCCTATTTCGTAAGCGATAATTGAATAAAGGTGTTAAAAAATGGACTTACACAGATGAGTTACAAGAGCAGAGAATCAGCATTCTTACTAGCCAATCCAGGTCTGTGAGTGGTAGTATACTGAAACAACTATTGTGACAGTGCACAGCAGCATAACTTAGTTTTACCATTCTGCTGTTTACTTGGCCATTGTAATGGGGCATGACCTGTCACTAGGTGAAATTGACTGCTTAACAGCATACCTCTCAACCTCTTAGAGCAATAGATCTGGACAAAGCCATAAAAAATGGGGGGGGGGCACAAATAGGGACATATTTTAAATATCTGCCTTAGAAAGTTGATGGAATAACAGGTTTTAAATTAGCCTGAGTTTTCCGAAGGGAATGAACTCTGAAAATCAAATGTTTTGCACTGTTTTCTGACTTTAATCCTCAATGATTTGCAGAAGACCAACAATTTTATGAATAACAAACCAAAAATATGAGGAAAAAATCAGATACCTATGCCTAACAGGCAGATCTTTACATACTGAAAATCTCAATTTACAACCAGCTATTCCTTATCAATGGCTGAGTACCCTTTCTCGGCATTATTTGAACTTGATGTGATTTAACACACAGGATGCTTGTCACCATGGGCATCTTAGAGTAATACTGCATTCAGACGTAATTATGATGCATTAATATATAAAGTGAATGCCTTAGTAAAATTAGTTGTCACTAACACTGGTTCAGAATCTAAAAGTATTTTCATGTAATTAAGTATTCTGTCTGCCTGCAGAGGCCATTGTATATTGATAGGAGTTTTTACTTCTTTGAGTTCTGTCAAAGGACAGGAAATAATTACAAAATTTGGTAAATGCATTCTGTATTTAACAAGCTAGTCCAAGTAAAGTCTCCCCCTGAAGTTTAGAAGGGTTCTGTCAAGTAATCAATTTTGGACATGGGATAGCCATCAAACTTTGAAATTCTATTCAATTTGCTAAAGCTGTTATAGAATCTGATATTTCCATCGGGTTTAGGAACTAACATTATTGGGCTCCCCCATTGACTCTTAATTTGTGCATCTTTTGAACTTTTATTAATTGTTTCTGTGACTCTGGTGCTGTGTAAGGTTCTTCAGTACCCTGTATTCTGGGTACTGTCCCTTTATTATATATCAGTTTAGTTTTCTAAGAGAACGCCTTTATTTCTTAAGAGAAATTCTCTTCATGTCTTTTGACAGGGATAGGGATTCATTCCTCTTGATGTACTTTAAGTAGCATTTCTTTGGTCTCTCTTGTATGAACTTTTGTTTACAGGGTAACTACAGAACTTCCTATTTGCTTCTGTGACTTTTCTACATATGTGATGGATTTGATTTGTCTGTCTCTCTCTCTCTCTTTTCTGGTTGTCTAACTTTGTACTTTATGGCATTTAGTGTTACGGTCACATCAGTGAACCATTGCTACATAGCCATGAATTTATCATCACTGGAAAATACTTGTACATGATCCCCTGGGTTAATTTCTTAAGTCTAGCATTTGTACTGTAGCCTCATTTAGCATCTCTTGAGCTTTCTGCATGTTTTGTTTACTGTGGGAATGACCCTCTTTAGGCTTTCCTATAAACTAATGTAATATGCTATTAAGTCTTTAAACACTGTATTCGGTTCTTCTCAGGTCTCACTAGCAAAATATCCAGCAGACATCTGGGAAACTAGCCATGTAAATGTGGTAAACCCATCTGAAGTACACCTGTTTTATCATCTCTGTTCCCAGGTGGGGTAAGAGTAGGATAGCAGCTGGTCTCAGTTTTTAATGTCTGCATCAACTGATTTTCATAACATGAATTAAAAATTTTATAGAGAGTTGGGAAACAAAGCAGAAGAAATAGAAACACCACCAAAAAAGAAGAAATAGACACATTTTGGAGAAATATCTATGAAGATCCTGAGGAACATAATAAAGATGCTGAATGGATAGAAGTAGTAAAATAAACAAGAAGTTCAACAGTACAGGATAAGAAATGGGAAGAAGTAACAACCACAGAAATTGAAACAAAATTAAGAAAAGCTCCCAAATGGAAAATCACATGTCCAAGCAGTACCTAACTTCTGGCTTAAGGTATTAACATCTTTACACAAAGATTTACTCAAGTAAGAATTATTTATATGCATACCCAGAACAGACACCAACCTGGTTAACAACAGGTAAAATGATACTCATCCTTAAAAGTGAATCTGCAAGTTATCCTAAAAACTATAGACCAATAATTTGTCTTCCAATTGGAATTGATGCTGACAGAGTTTATAGTCATTTAGAAGAAAACTCAATCATGGCAACAGAACAAAAGGGTAACAAACATTATATGGAACAAAGGATCGTGTATTGTAAAAGTCATAAATGGAGAATTGTAAAAAGGGGGAAGAATCTAAGTATGGCAGGAATATATTTCAAAAAAGCATTTGATGGCATCCCACAATCATGGATAAAGGAGTGCTTACACCCTACATGGATCAATTACATTACAGTGACCATTAAACAGTTGCAAACCATTTTGCAGCTAAGTCATAATAAATGACAAATTATTATCCCAGGAATTAAAATTCAAAGGAGGATATTCTAGGGTGACTTTAACCCATTAAGACATCTAATTAACAGATTACGTCATGGTTACAATGTGGCTCCCGGAAAACAACAAAGTGTAAAGACTTATCTTCTTTTTGTGGATGATTTAAAACTGTATAGTTCATCAGATGAGGAGCTGAAAGCACAACTGGAAGTGATCATACCTTTATCAGGGGATACAAGAATTTCATTTGGTCTTGATAAATGTGCAAAAATATCATTTAAAGCAGAAATGTTGCAGTACAAACAAAATATCAGCCTGGGACAGGCATGTGATATAAAGGAACTCAAGCAGGAGACCGTGCATAAACATTTGGGAATTGATGAAGGATCGACAATAAAACATGAACAAATGTGAACTAAATTCAGTAAGGAATATTTTAGAAGACTAAAGTTAATACTGAACACGGCTCTGACATCTAGGAACAAAGTCAAAGCTATAAACCAATGTTCTTTTCCCAGTCTAACGTACAGTTTTGGGGGTGATTGTCCCAAAAGGTATTGGATCAATCAGGAAAAAAGGAAAAGTGCTTCACGCTTATATAATGACATATACAAATCAGTGTATAACAAGATTATATATTCCTCATTCTGATGGTAGCATGGGCCTCCTCAAAATTGATTGTATGCATAAATCTGCAGTCATAGGACTGCATGTATATCAGCTGAGCTCATCAGGTCCAAACATAGTGAAAGTTTTGAAATATAAAGAGAACAACTTTAAGATAACCTTCTTGGTTTGTTTAGCAGAAGCATATTGGTGTCAAATGGGAATGGAGACCAAACCAGAAATGGATAAAACTCAGGCCACAACTGAATGCGCCAAAAAGCAAAATAAAGAATACAAGGAGAAGGATCAGATGAAAAGGCAAGAAATGTGAAAAAGACATAAATATACTTGAAATTTGTGCACAGAAAACTCCTGGAACAGCCTCATGTTGATCAGGATCTGATGCAGGAATGTTGAAGAAGAGGTGAATTTAAACCAAAAGATAAAAAGTTAATACTGGCAGGCCAGGACAGCAGGCCTGGACCCCTGCTAGACAGGGGTCCAGGAAAGTAAATAATGTGGGAAGAAATAGCCAGGGAATTGTTATGGCTAGGCTTTAATAGGCCATAGGGCTGATAGCCTAGTACCAACCTATGAATATGAACATGTTGGTTTACAAAGCTCATTGAGCATGTAGGAGAAATAGACAAATGCCATTTTTGTAAAACAGTCGCACATTTTGTTGCTTGGTGTGAAACACTAATGGCAGAGGGCCTGTATACTGGAAGGCATAATAATGTGGCAGTACTGTTGCATTGGGGATTCTGCAAACATTGCAATATTGAAGTAGCTGAGAAGCATTGGAACCATGAGCCATAAAGCATCATAGAGAACAATGAAGTTTATATCACATGGGATCATGCATTACCAACAATTCAAAAAATAGATGCGAGAAAACAGAGATAAAAAGAGGACAAACATAGCATTAATCACTGAAATTGCTACACCCAATTATTACAATGTCTTACATACAGAGAGGCACAAAGTCATAAAATACCAGGATTTGCAGGCAGAAACAAGGGCAATGTGGAAGAAACTAACCCACACACTTCCAAAAGTAGCAGGAGCAATGGGTCTCATAAAAAAGAATTTGCAGTCTTATTAGATATGCAACCAAGGCCGTGGTGGTGCAGAGGTTAACGTTGTCGCCTCACAGCAAGAGGTTCTCTGGTTCTATTTTCAGCTGGAGCACCTTCTGTGCAGAGTCTGCATGTCCTCCCTGTGGTCGAGTGAATTTAAAAGACATGCAGGTAGGTGTGAGCGTGTGTGGGTGTGCCTTCTTTGAAGGTTGGGCGCCGGGCTGGTAACTCGACACCATAAAATTCACTGCCAATCATTAGTGGACCAACTGTGGCAACCCCTAACCGGGAAAAGCCAAAAGACTTTTTTTATTAGATATGCAACCAATACATGTGACTTTGTATGAATTGCACAAGAAGTCAAGTCTGCGCATGTTGTGGGTGCTGCAAACAGCACTTTTGCCTAACATCAAATATTGAAACAATACTAATTTCATGAACTTTAATCATACTTTGAATTTGGAATGGGGTCCATTCCTGTCATGACATTGTAAACCCAAAAGACTTGGTGAAATTAAGCCTATGGTAAGAGTAGGATAATATCTCTTCTTAATATCTGCATCATCTGCTTTTCGTAACATGAATTAGTGTTTTATTGAACCTCTCTAGTAAACTATCAATTTGTGAATGGTGCATTAACATTTTAACCTGCTTAATAAAATCATTGACACAACTAATATATTACCCTTGACTTTAAAGGGAATGCCTTGATCAGTAATTATTTAGAGATAAATGCTTTAGAAAATAACAGTTCTAGTTCTCTGACAATAGACTTAGCGAATGGACTCTTGAACCCAGAATAAAGTGAGTTTTCTAACATACTGGACAAGAAGATCAAACAAAGACAAATAAATAAATAATAAATAATTTAGATTTAAAAACAGATAATTCTACTTTAAATAAGGGGTAAGCATTCTACTAAAGCTTCTAACTTGTCAAAGTTCTAGGGATCACTTTGCAACATTCATGTTTCTCATATATTGCTAAGTAATGTTCTTTTAAGTCTGTGCACAGCTAGAATTTTTAATATTTTCATTTTACTGTTATTGTCTTGATCTAATGTGTTTTAAATAAGACATCTCAGCTTTTACTACTCAGTGGTACAGCAGTAGCGCTGTTACCTCACAGCAAGAGGTTCTTCTGTTCAATTTGTGGCTGGAGTGCCTTCTGTGTGGAGTCTGCATGTCCTCCCCGCAGTCGAGTGGCCTCCGAAAGACATGCGTGAATGGGTGTGCCTTCGCTGAAGGTTGGGCATCGGGCTGGCAACTCGGCACCATAAAAATTAACTGCCAATCATTAGCGGACCGGAGCTCCGCTGTGGCGACCCCTAACCGAGAAAAGCCGAAAACACAAACAACTAAAGATGATTGCTAAGACCTAATTAACAATTCCTTTTCATGATTTTCATAATCAGAGTAATGATTTCCCTCCATGTCCATATACATTTTGGTGCTTCCCCTGTTAGCTGAGAAGAATGAACTCTGGTCCAGTCTGACCTATCCCTGTTTTATTATGTAGCATACATTTCACAAGTCAATAAAACTCAGTGTCATTTTCCGTACTTAGATTCTTAGTACCATGAAGGGTTCTAAGGGGATCAGTAGTAATAGTCAGAAATACTACTACTTGCTGCATACTGTTCTTCTTCTTCTTTCGGCTTTTTCCCAGTTAGGGGTCGCCACAGTGGATCACCTGTCCGCTCATGATTGGCAGTAGAATTTTATGGTGCCGAGGTGCCAGCCCAGTGCTCAACCTTCCACAGAAGGCACACACACACACACACACACTCACACCTAGGGCCAATTTGGAGTATCCAATCCACCTACAGCATGTCTTTGGGATGTGGGAGGAAACTAGAGCACCCAGAGGAAACGCACATGACCACAGGGAGGACATGCAGACTCTGTACAGAAGGCACCCCAGCCAAGAATCGAACCAGGGAACCTCTTGCTGTGAGGTGGAAACGCTAACCGCTGTACCACCGTGGCCGCCCTGTTAAATGTTTTTCTTCTAAGGCTTTCAATACATCCTACATGGTTGTAAGAAACACAGCAAGAAAACAAAACCGTTATCAGATAAGTGATAAGACACTGAGTAACAGCAGTCACTCCTGGGAACAGTTTTGTAATGCAAACACTTTTTCTTGTGTTTCCTGGTTTCCAGCAGCAGGGAACACCAAACTGTAAAATAAAGCAGGTTTCTCTGCTCAGTCACTTTACTGCCATTCCAGTTAGTCTAGCATTCTAGACAGCATGCTGGACCACACACACACACACACACACACACACACACACACACACACAGTACAACTTCCAAATTGTGGCATAGTTGTAAAATACAAGTCTCTTAAGAAGGCACACTTCAGGCATCACAATATCCGCAGGAATACTAGCTTATATATTTTACACCTTTGGGAGCAAAGAAATACTGGTTGGACAGGGCCAGTGCTGTCATTTTGGGGGTACCCAGCAAATTTCAAGTCAGGAGCCCCTACACTGAAAACATTTTTTTTTTCAAAAAAAAATTTTATTGGCAATTTTGTTTTAATACAATAAAAACCAAACAAGTTATAACAAGATAAATAAAATACACAGTATACTAATAAAAATCACAAAATTTCAACAAGCATCCCCACAAGCTGTCAGAAAAACATAATATAACAGTAATTAAATAGTACTAAATATTAGAATTAAAACTACAAACCACTGAATTAAATCAAGAAGAAATAAGGAGAAGTGTATTAACTTTGGAGCAAATTTTTAGATAAAGGGCACTCTTCTTAGGACTCTTACTAATGAATTTGTGAGCAGCCATGTATGTAAATACCAATGATTTAAAGTTATTCCAACAAAGCTTAGTACGATCCATCCAATTTCTAGAGATGTACAGTTTCATGAGAGAACATAAAAGACCAAAACATGGGTATCAAATAAAGAAAGAGTACACATAGGTATGTGAAGGATGGCTAGTTCCCAACAAAGGGTTGATTTGTGGTATCCCATTTTTTGAAGACGGACCTTTAACGAAGTCCAAAGTTTATGAGTATGATAACAGGACCAAAAGATATGAAATAAATCAGCGTAGGGTGCTGAGCAGCAGGAGCAAGAAGGAGATTTATTGGAGTCGATTTTTGCTAATCTAGCTGGAGTAAAATATGTATTATTGTTAATCATCAATTGTGTGTAAAAAAGATTCTTAAAGGGAGAGAAATTAATAGTGTTTTTTATGGACAAAAGTTTCTGATTATGTGAAAGAAGAGGGTGATAATTATTCCAATAGTTTGAAAAAAGACATGGACTATTATTTATCATAGATGATATAAGTTTATATGAATTAGAAATCATTTTCTTGGGTAGAGTAAGATTATGCAAAACAGATTCTAATAAGGATATATTTTGTCCATTATCAAAAAGATGTATAAATTTATACTTAATAATATCTCTCAATTGTCTGATTATCGATAAATATTTTTTATTTAGCTTCAATATCACACATAGGTTAGATAATGATTCATTATTATGTTTAAGTATATCCCAGACCACCAAGCTTTTAATTTCCGGGAATTTAGAAAGATTAACAGGAAGATTATTAATTGTAATATTAGGATTTAGATGTAAGGGTTGAAGTAAGGGAAAGGTTTTATCTAGATTTATAAGTTTCATTAAGTTTTGAAAAGTAATAATCTTATGTTTTAAATTATTTGAGAGTTTGAGATTTTTTAAGGAATCTTTTACGAGAAAAGGGAGGGCCTCCGGATTCAAATTCAGACTTATAACATGTTGAAACCATATTTTAGACCATAAAGGATAAGAATTATAATCTACTAATTTAAATTTGGAAATACATAATAACCTACTTGCCGAAATGATGAAGTTGTATAACTGAAAATTTGGCAGTCCCAGTCCTCCACCCGATTTGGGAATAGTTAGTTTATTATATGCAATTCTCACAGATTTTGGATACCAGATAAATTTAGATAAATCCCTACATATTTTAGTCAAAAAAGACTTTGGTATTACCTGATCTACAGAGTTGAATTGAAAGAGAATTTTAGGTAGAATATTCATTTTAATTATAGCAGCTTTAGACAAGAGAGATAATTTCAACTTCTGCCACCTAAGAATATCGAGAGTTATTTTGGACCATGATTTAAGGAGATTATTTTGAAATGTAGATGAAACATTATGATTAAAGGAAATCCCTAAATATTTAATATCGAAAGTAATTTTAAAGGAAGACAAAGGAAAATAATTTGGATTATATCCCTGAAGATTTATAGGAAAGATGTGAGATTTCTGAAAATTAACTTGATAATCTGAAGCTTTAGAAAAGGCCTCAATGGAAGATTCAATCTTATGAAGATCAGTGTTAGGAAGTTGAAAGTAAATAATTAAATCATCAGCAAAAGCTGACAAAGAAACTATAGTATTCATTACTCTAGGAATCACATGAAATGTATTTGATTTTATATAAAGAAATAGGGGTTCAATGAATATATTAAAAAGGAAAGGAGATAGCGGACAACCCTGTCTAGTGCCATTAGTTATTCGTATTGGTTTTGATAAAATTTTGTTTATCCATAGGCAAGTCGAGGAGTTATTATATAAAACTTTAATCATATCTATGAAAGAAGGGGGAATATTGAAATATGATAAGGAAAGAAAAAGAAACATCCAGTTAACCCTATCAAAAGCCTTTGTCGCATCTAATATCAAGGCATAAATTGGATTTTTGTCTTTTTTCAGAATATGCATTAATGAATCTAAAGTTAAGGTATTATCCCAAGTATGTTTACCTGACATAAAGCCTGATTGTTCCTTGGATATTATAGAAGGAAGAATTTTCCTAAGCCTATTTGCTAAAAGAGAGGCTACAATTTTAATGTCAATATTAATCAAAGAGATGGGGCGATAATTGTGCGGATCTGATTTGTCCTTTTGATTTTTTAAAATTAAAATCGTTTTCGAAGTATTCCAATAAAGATCTGAGATACCATGTTTTATTACATAATTATATACTTTTAATAATATAGAAGAAATCAATAAGTTATAAGTTTTAAAGAATTCAGCTGTAAATCCGTCAGGACCAGGTGATTTCCCAGCCTTAAGATTCGAGATAGCGTCTTGAATTTCTTGTAGGCTTATAGGAGCTGAAAGCAAGTCACCTTGACTTTTACTTATGGAGGGAAATTTAATAGAATTAAGAAACTCAATCATATTTTTATGCGTAGTACTACTTGTACATCCATTAGAATATATGTCAGAAAAAAGGTTAGAAAAAAGTTGTATTATTTCTTGGTCAGAGTTATAAATCTTATTATTAAGGTGTAACCGAGATATCTTAGGAGGTTCTTGATTGTTTCTAATTAATTTTGCAAGAAATTTAGATGGAGTTTGTGCCCATTCAGAGTAGGTTGCAATCATCCTTTGTTCAAAAATGGTTAGGTTCTGTTTATGTAGTTGAAGTAATTGGAATTGTAAGTCATTTATTAAATTATCTCTATTGGGATCTACATTTATTTTTGTTGTTTTTCTAGTTCGAGAAGTTTATTTGTAAGTTCCATTTCTTTGTCTTTATATTTCCTTTTAAGAAAAGAGGCTTTATTAATTAAAATACCTCTCATATAAGCTTTACAGGCTGCCCATTGTATATCTAAGGGTATATCAGAACTATCCAGATTAAGGGTAAGATTAGATAGTGTTTCAGTAATTTCCTGAATAATGTCTTTATTACAAAGTAAATTATTATTGAGTGTCCAATTATTATATTTAGAGGGGGAATTTTTTTTTTGAATAGGGTTAATATTTATTGAAATCTTAGAGTGATCAGAGACGGATCTCGGATCCAAGAATAGAACAATATCAAAGTGTGTAAGAAATTACGAGATTAAAAAGAAGTCCAATCTTGACCAAGATTTGGAGCATTTTGAATAATAAGTGTATAACTCCTCTTTCGTTATCTGGTCCTTCAAAGAAACAGGGTCAGTAAGACTAAGGTCAAACATCAAATCTTCCAAGGCAGAGGAGGATTGGGTATTGTACCAATAATAGGAAGATTTATTAGAGCGATCTACAATAGGATCAATAACAGCATTCCAATCACCCCCAGCTATAATATAATGATCTTTAAAGGTTGCTAAAATATTATGAATTTCTGCAATAAAAATATATTGCTGAGAACACGGGCCATATAAATTAAAAATAGAATAGGTTTATTAATATTAGGAAATTGAGATGTGAAAAACACCATCTACCATTTACATCAGACCTTATATTAAGTATGGTACCCTGGAAAGATTTTTAATAATTATCGCTACTCCTCTAGCACTAGAACTATTACCTGAAGAAATAATAAGTTTCACCCATTTCTTTTCTCTTACTCCTGCCCAATCCCTATCATACAAATGTGTTTCTTGAAGGAAACATATATTAGCATATGATTTAAAAATCAAGTGACAGATAAGCGCCCTTTTAGACTTATTTTGCAACCCTCTAACGTTCCACGAATCTATATATAAAGTCATAATACAATAAGCTTAGTAGGCCTAGTATACACCTATTGTAGAAGAAAGGAAAACCTAAAAAATAAAGACGGTGACTTTGTAAAAACCAAAAGCGCTCATTTTTAATCGTAAATACATAGCTGACTTTTATTTTCAATCTTCTCCTATATTTTCCATACTTTCCTTTATCTATAATCATAAAATGACAGTGATAAGAATAGAAAAAGGACAAAGAAAAAAACAAAATACGACAGCAAAGAGAATCCTTCCATACCTCCCCAGTGCCTACCCACCCCTCAAAACTAATGGAAGGAAATAATATATAATACATCTGTGAAGCTTTTGAAATGCTAGCATAATAATTCTTGTTATAACAAAAGAAAGAATAAAAATTAAGTAACAAACTAATACTCCAACAATATGTACATATATATATCACACAATGTTTCCAAGACACAGCCATGTTAGAACCCATAAACCAACACCCATGAGATCATATCCAGAGCAATGAAATTAGCCATAAATAAAAGGAAAAGTAAAATTAACTTAACTAACTATAACCTATAAATATGCGATTTTTCAGAAAAAAAATTAAATCTAAAAAAATATTATTTATAAAATGTAAACATTTGTATGGTACATACCTAAAATAATTAGTCACTTTAAGATTATATTTTAAATTTTAAGATTATATTTTAGTGCATATTCAACAACACTAGTAAAATTAGAATTTAAGATAAGAAATCGACATATAAGAACACTGGACTCAATACATGCACACATTGAACTAAGTTGCGAATACCCCATGAAAATACTGTGAGAAGCCATTTATATCCTAAATGAGTCATGTAAACCAGTCCCCACCGCATGCATTAAGGCAGACATTAACAAGTAATACATTAGATATATATTAAACTATACCACCATTTCTTAAATAACTACAGAATGAAGTCCAGAACAATGAACTGTCACTGTAGGAAACCTCATGAAGTGAAAACCTCATGAAGTGAAGCATATCAGCATCTCAGCGACAGAATCATAAGCAGAGGTTCCGCCTTTTACAGTTAAATGAGAGCCAGAATTCTCACGCAACTCCACACGGAGGAAATGTATCAGGAAAATAATCTCCAGAACTAATCATGACACCAATTACAGTCACCAATTCCGGAACATCATGTTGCTTACTGGCATCTGAAGAATCATACAGTCATCCAACGCCTACACAAGTTTTCTCACTTTATAGTTCAAGTTAACAAAGAAATCATGCCACACCAAAATCAGTGTTAAACCAACAGCAAGGTTTACTTACTTTGTTTGTATATTTGCCAAAAGATAAATCTTGACAGCCTAGATAAATAGTCCTTGAACAACCACTCATGCTGAACAAATGATTACTCGCATAAAACACTTGCACATATCAGCACTTGTAAAAGAACAGCATATCTTCACAGCGCTATTGTAAGGCAAACTGAGAGTTAACCAAATACATTTTTATAACACTGGATAAGAATTGAAGGCTTTAATAAAAGCATCTTTAGCTTCAGACGGAGTACTTGCTGAATATTTAGTCTCTTTATATGTAAATAAAAGGACACTCGGGTATCTCATCTGAAACCTTATATTTCTTTTAATTAAATCAGCACAAAAGGGAGCTAACCTCTGCCTATTCAATTTTATTTGGTGTGGCAAGTCTTGAGTAAAAGTAATTTTATGACTGTTCCATACCAATATTTTTTGCTTTCTTGCTGACTGTAGAATATTTTGAACATCCTGAAAGTTCAACAGTTTGGTATAGATGATGCGAGGGATTTGTGAATCCTGTCTACGTCTAATGGCTCTATGTGTCCTCTCAATTATTATTTTATCAGCTGTAAAACTCGGACCCAAAAGTGCACTGAAAATCTGACCACAAATTAAAATAAGGTTTGGTTATCATATGTTTCAGGTAGTCCCCTAATAATAATATTATTACGTCGGCTTCTCGCTTCAAGATCTGTTAGTTTAGTTTGTAATTCCTCAAAAAGCACAGAATTGTTTTTTGTTACATCAGACACTTGACTAATTTTAAAGTCATTATTTTGTGTTTTTTTCTCTAGCGTGTCCACTCTTTGTACTAACTGGTTAATAGATTTAGTAAGACCAGACATTTGATCAGATATAACCTGGATAGCATCCTGAATTGGTTGAAGCGCTACTTTCAGATCGTCGATGTGAAGATTCGGTTCAGTTTTTGTCTTAGCATTTGTTTTATTACTTGAAGAACTACTATCCAGAGCTGTTTTTGAAGTTCTCAACCTTTTACAAGTGTTATCTTTCTCAGGGGAGAGAATTGAGGAGATTTTTGCCTTGGTACTCTGGGCATCCATATTCTCCGCACTTTCTGTCATACCTGGATTCCGATGTACAGAACAGAAGTAAGGAGCGCCAACTGCTAGAAGCGCGAATCCTGTCAGGCACAAAATTTTCACACAGGCCTCCTGGATACTCGTATTCCTTATCCCAGAAACTGGATAAAGGGAAAAATACAGTTTTTACCAGAAAACAGACCACCAAACGACTTCAGGTATATTATATTAGTCTCTTATAACAGCGAGTAATAATTACTACCGTTTAGAAACAGTTAAGGCTACATAAAATAAAAATTAACGGTAGGAGCTCGTGGTTAGGGTGCTAACTAGCCGACCACCATCTTGGAATCCTCCCCTATACTGAAAACATGCACTTATCACCATGTTACTGCTACACCCCCGCCCCTTTCCTGGTTCAGCTCCTCTCAACCATTCCTTTAATACTCACTGTATAGCTCATGGCATAAAAATGTTAGTACACACAAACCATCACAGACATACTTAAAGTTGCTGTGCCATTAGTTGTCATGACCATAGTATTGTACCATATGAAAGTAGCCAGGTTCAGAAGACCACACACACACACACACACACACACACTGCCATGTTGTTGCATTACTATAAGCCTCTGTACCACATCAAGGTAGACAGTCACACACAACAAAAATAGCTGACTGGTATTTAGTAGTTATATTGCTGCATTACAAGTTGCAGTGGTGGTGCTGCAGTAGCGTTGTCGCCTCACAGTAAGACGCTGTCCGGTTTGATTCTCAGCTACAGCGTCTTCTGTGTGGAGACATGCGTGAATGGGCGGACCTTCGTTGAAGGTTGTGCATCAGAGCTGGTAACTCAGCATGTAAAAATCAACCACCAATCATTAGCAGACTGGAGTTCTGCTGTGGCGACTCCTAACCGGGAAAAGCCGAAAGACACAAATTGCTGCATTACAAGTCTCTGTACAACATCAAGGTAGCCACAGACACCCCTCACCCACACAACAGAAACACTTCCCTCCCCCCACACAAGCGAGACTGACACAACCCATAATGCAACTCACAGCTAACAAGAAAAGTGACCAGTTGATAACATTAGTTAATTAGTGTAGTGCACTTATTAAAACTGAAGAGCAACTCGCCATACCTCACAACTGTCCCTGATTTTGATGGAAATTTTGGGTCTGTCCCTCTTAATCCCTCCTAAAATTGGTGACTGTTGGAGAAAAGGTAGTGAATTGCACTTATTTATTTCACATTTGTTAACCGGGTTAGTCCAAATGAGTTTGCAAATAAACCCATTTTCACTGGAGACCCGAGGGGGAAAAGCCCCAGCAAACATAAGTAAAGATAAAATGATAATATAGGAATATTAAATAACAATCACAATACAAAATTGTAAAAAAGAAACGGTTATTAACTATTTGCATTGCATTGATAGTAAGCAACCCATTTTCAGTGGAGGCCCAAGGGGAAAGAGCCCGAGCAAACATAGGCAAAGATAAACATACAGGACAAAAAATATTAAAAATAACACTGCAAATATGAAATTAATTATAAAGAAAAAAACAAAAGAAAAAATTATGAACATTAAGGGTTGCACTGATAGCAGTGGTCTAAAATTTACTACATACGAGAGTAAAAACAAAAAGATAATCGTTCAAAAGAAGGAATATTTACAGACATTGATAGGAAGTGGGGGAGATAAACAGTGTGGAGAATGGGTGGGGGGGGGAAGGAGTGGGCTATAGTAGTAGAGCTGAAGGTTTAGGAGGTTAGTTTAAGGAGAAGTTACTAACCGAGAAAGAAAGTTAGGAGATGCAGCAGGTTATACAGTAGGACAGACTAAGACTACGTGCGGTCAAGGCAACGGCATCATTTCAAGTTTAGTAGGTGGGATTTAAGCTCCTTTTTAAAACAGGGAAAGGAAAAGTTGGATCTAATATGGAGAGGGAGTTTGTTCCAATTTAGTGAGACAGAGCGTTTGTAAAGTAGTTTGCCAATAGTCCTTTTGGGTTTATAAACTGAGAGAAGATGCTGATCAGCACTCCGGAGAGGCGGGGGGGGGGGTGGAGTAATGTATAACATGGGAGGTGAGAGCAGGGCAGGCAGAGGGGTTGTTGAGTATGGAAAAGGTACTGTGGCGTTGTGATTGTAGGAGAAGGTGCGGAAATTCCAGCCACTGAAGTTTGTTAAGTGAGATGCAGTGTTGCCAAGAGTGGCTGGTTTAGAATAAATCTGGCAATTTTGTTGTATGTATGTTCCAGTTTCTGCATTGAGGTAATTTGGATATTGGTAAGGATGGGGGAAGTGTATAGAAGACTAGATAACAGAAATGCCTGTGCAAGAGTGCATTTAGTGGCAGTAGTGAGTAATTTTTTTTGTTCCCATAAAGTAGTCCATGTTTTTGGTGTTTTTTTTTGATGGCCTGTTTTATGTGCAAGTCAAATTTTAGTTTGTCATCAATTATTACCCCCAAGGAGTTTGGTGTGTGAGGAAGGGGAGATAGTGGTGCCATCTAGGGAGGAAAGAGAAAAGTTGGATTTAAGGTGACAGAGTGTCTGTGGTAGGAAGAGAAGGAGTTGAGTTTTCTTAGGGTTAAGGATTAGTTGATTGTTTCTGAGCCATTTTTCAACAGAGAGAAAGGAATTCTGTGTTAGAGAGTGTGTGTAGTTCAGAGATAGTATTTATGATAGATAAGAGAGTAGAGTCATCTGCTTATTGTATTACAGATAAGCAACTGCAGGATGAATGTAGGTTGTTGGTAAAAATATTGAAAAGGAGAGGTCTAAGTATGGAGCCTTGGGGTACTCCTGTTTGAACAGCAAGGAAGGTTGAGAAAGCCTGATGCCATCTAACAGCCTGTGTTTTGCCAGTAAGGTAGGATTGGAACCAGCCAAGAGTAGAAGGAGAGAGGTTTAGGTCTGAGAGTTTAAGAAGGATGGAATGAGATACAGTGTTGAATGCACTTAATAAATAAAAATAGTAATTAGAGTTATATACTTCTTTTAGTTCAGAAAATGTATATTAATTCACATGTTCTTATTCTGACAATGTTTCAAGTTAATAGTGTTAATATTTTAAAAGTATCCCTGATTATTTCTGGATTTGTCCCTGATTGGTTGA
Organism: Protopterus annectens; assembly: GCF_019279795.1. Taxonomy (NCBI): domain Eukaryota; kingdom Metazoa; phylum Chordata; order Ceratodontiformes; family Protopteridae; genus Protopterus; species Protopterus annectens. Next base: position 1,202,840,785 of record NC_056735.1, read on the forward strand.
GAGCTATGAAGTCTCTGACAAGTGACCTGTATGTAAAAACTATAATGCAGGCAGAAAGACTAAAGTATCATGTACCATAAAAATGGTTAACTTTTTTATCTGTGTGCTGAAATAAATGGACAACCAGAAGTGAAAACACTGATCAGTAGGAGAAACTGTACTGCAGGCACAAGTGAAGAGTACAAATGGTGTAGCCATACTTGTATTTCACTGTAGTCACAAAACTGAAGGCCATTACATGTTAAACATGAGAAATATTTCACTGTAAAATGTCACTACACTAAACAATTCAAATAATTTCATGAAACAGAAACAAACAAAAAAAATCATTATGCATTTTACTGACATTTCTGAGCAGTGAAACAATTCACTTTCTTACTACACTCTGTGTTTCATACTGTAGCCTTATATATCTATAAGCCCTCTTTGCATTTTATACTAGCACAGCATTTCCAAAAGTACAGCTTCACCTGTCTTATCACTCCTGTAAGCCAGGGTTTCTATAATAAAACACAAATGTATTCAACAGGCAACTACTGCCATTCCTCCCTGAATAATAAAAATGTACCATTTGGGTTTCCTAAAGGATAACATACCCCAATGCATTAGTACTGTACCTTTTTTATAAAAATTACATCTAGTAACAGTTTAATGTACAGCACATCGGGCATTGCTTTGGTTACCAATTAGAGACTCACTTTCACAACCTCTGATCATTACAAAAACCTAGCAGCACTGAAATTATAAATCACTGAACTGAGCACAGATCCTTTTCAGATTGGTTCTAGTCTGCAAGTGAGCTTTATATTAATGTCTGCACAAATAATCACACAAACCACAAAGTCAGTCAATACAATTATGAGGAACACACCAAACTGACAAGAAAAAACATCATAATTCATAAATGATTACTTGAGAGGCATGTAGTTAATGGCCCTACAAGCACAGAGTAAAGACCAGTGATATTTAATCATCACCGTCCCCACCTACACATAGTATGTCATTTCCCTCTCCACACAGAGTTTGGACGCTAAATCTAGACTGCTAACATACCAATAAGTTGTAGTCATATTGACATATCTATACCCCAGGTATTTGATTTCCAACACATTTGAAAAGTTTTGTCATACACAATAACCCTACAAAGCTAGCTAAATAACCAGACACACACCAGGGCATTCTAGCCCACCTCCCACTCAAAATAGTTTTCACTGTCTTCCACAAACTAATACCACAGCCACTTGTAAGTTACTAATTTTAACATACACCAGAAAACAGATTATTATATAATGAACCCCCATTAATATTCCAAAATGTGCATGCTGATTGGTCAGCATGCACGTTGTAAATCAGACTTATACTAATGGAAAAAGGTCCGGTTGCCCGAACTTTTTCCATTAGTATAAGTCTTTTTTTTTTTTTTTTACAGCAACAGAGAACATAAGATCTCCGTTGCTTTTTAGAAACTGTCTTGCTATGTTAAAGGAGTTTAACATAGTGAGACAGCTTTAAAAAAGTAACGGAGATCTTCCTTTCTATGTTGCTTTTTATAAGCTGTCTTGCTATGTTAAATGGGTTTAACATAGCGAGACAGCTTTAAAAAAGCAACGGAGATTCTCTGTAACTTTTTTTAAAGCTGTCTTGCTATGTTAAACTCCTTTAACATAGCAAAACACTTTGTAAAAAGCAACGGAGATCTTGCTTTCTCCATTGCTTCCACCCACAGCTCTGATGTACTGTGTAAGCATACGCATGCGCAGTACATCAGAACTGCCGCAGAATACCAGACATCTGCGGAAGGGCAGCACGGAGGCATTATACAATGCCGTTATTTATGAAAAGTAAAGTTTTTTTTCTTAAATAATGTCATTGTATAATAGCAATAACCCACTTCTGGGTGTGGGTAATGCTGGATTTACCCACGGTTGTCTTTGTTTGGCCACTCGGGCTTTGCCCTCTTGACCAAATCACACTAACCATGGGTAAATCCAGCAATACCCACACCCAGGCGCGAGTTATTGCTTAAATAACCACCAGGCTACCAACTCACAAAATCACTGTAAACAATAGCCACAAGCAATCAAGCAATGATGCACAGTGATGAGCCATCGTCAAAAAATAAATAAAACGGTGACATGATGTAGCCAAAAAGCAGACTAATATGCAGTAGGGAAAATAAGCAAAAAAGGCATACCTAGCAGAATACACCATAGAATGCACATTTCTCCTGCATAGAAAAGACCAATGCATAGAGTTCATAGAACCCCCCACTCTGAAAACCAAAAACTCATACAGACAAAATTATGTCACCGTACCTCTAAATCTCAGACAATAATTTTGGGTAAAAACAGTAATGATGGTAACAGCCTGCAAGTTAACACAGAGGACTAAACCTGAGCTGAGTTGTGTCCTGTGACGAGGGTACAACATTTAATTCCTTATAACTTCACATGCCTACTGTGTGATTAAGCAAATAATTTCAGCCAGTGCTCCCAGCATACCTATCATCCTCTATCTCTTACTGTAAAACATTCTGAACTAAACTGAAAATAATTAAGGGAAAACAGAGATGCAGATTATGGACAGATTTAAAATGTTAGTCTTATAAACTTGGAAAGTTGCTACAATAACAGTTTTTCGTCATCTGAAAAAAATCAATCTTTAATGATTTGCTAGAAAACCACAAGTTGCATGTGGAACAGATCAAAATTATAAAGCAAGCGACCAAAAACATGAAGCAAAAATCTGGTCATTCTGGAGCATTCTTCCCTTTCTATACAGACACACACACACACACACACACACATACACAATTCAGGGACAAAACTTTGAAATCTGAAAGAATATCAGGTATTGCATTAGAATGCATTTCCTGAATTGCAGACCATACCAAAAATACAAAGACAACAATCTTGACATTTTGCAGTATTCTCCTCCTTCCTTTGCAAACACACACCACACCCCAAAAGGTCCAAATTCAGAAACACATTTTAAATATTGTTTTTACAAACTTTAAAAGCAGCTAGAATAATAGGACTTGAAGTAGCATGCATTTTCAGTATATGAACTCTGAAATTCATTCTGCTATGATTTGCTGGAAAACCCCTATTTTTATGTGGCCCAGGCCAAAAACGTTAAGCAAAACAATGGCCATTATATAGGATTCTCCCCTTTCCTCATATACACATCACACATATGTACACACAAACACAAAAGAGGTAAGTCAGGGACAGATTTTAAGTATTACTTTTACAAATTTTAAAACTTGCTAGGACACCAAGTGTTGTATTACCATGCATCTTTTTAAGGATATGAAGTCTGAAACAAAATGTGTAATGATTTGCTGGAAAACCAAAAGTTTATGGGGACCAAAAATATGAGGTAAAAATCTAGTTGATTCTAACCCTTCCCACACACCAACACATACTACAAATGCCCAAATTCAAAGATAGATTTTACATATTGGTTTTACAAATTGTTAGAGCTGTTAAAATGACAGGTACTGCATTACCATACATTTTCTGAAGGATGTGAAGTCTGAATCGCCATCCTCTAGAGTTTCCTGGAAAAGCATAAGTTTTATAGAGACCAGGCTATGAGCAAGAGACAGACTAAAAAACAAGATGCAAAATATATGGACAGTGTGCCTGATCCCCCCTAGACTGTCTCATACACAGACACACACAAATAGAGGAGGCCCTAATTCAGGTACTGGTTTTAAATATTACTCTTATAAACTCTAAAAGTTGTTAACTTGTAGTAGATATTACATTATTTAGTATGCATTTTCTGAAAAAGATGAAGTGCAATCCTCAGGAATTTGTTGCAAAACCGCAAGCTATGTGGTAGTAGACCCCATTAGAGGTTTTCCGTCACAGGCAGTAGACTTAGTTATAAACTCCCCTGTCCCAAGTAGCAGAACCAGTTATGTTACAACAGGCCCAACTGCAATCTCCCCATCTAAACAGCAGTAGCAGCAGATCTAATTGCAAGGTCTCCCCTTCAAAGAAAAAAAAATGTACCTTTTGCAATGAAACCCTTGGGGCTGCTAATCTAATTCTAAGCTCTAGACAGCATGTTTCTGCTTGATGTCCAAGAACAGCTCATAGACCTTTTGACTTGCCCTGAAAAGGACAGTTTTCCAGATCTTTCAAGACAATTTTTCAGAACTTTTTTAGGGTTGATTTGAAAGGGCAATTAAGGAAGGAAGACTCTCCTACCTGAATGATGATTAAGTCTGTGACCTTTTCCTCCACCAAATTAATGTCAATGGGGAAAAAAATCCACATCCTGACTCCTGGTACAAAAAAATAGGTAAAAATATTAAACAAAATGAAACAAAGATTGCAGTACATCCCTGTTTAAAGACATCCTCACAGATGTGGAAGTGCTTTGAGTTGCCACAGCCAATCAGGTTCTTATTTCACTGAAGTGGGTCTGATAGATTGCAGCTTCCATCATATCCAACATAGATCCTGAATGCACCATCCAAGTCTAAGAATCACGGTTCTTAGGTAGAACCCCTTCTGTACCCCATAATGATCTTCCTGCTTCAAGGCTTTCAGACTACAGTCGTTTATGAAAGGATAATAGGTAATAACATAGCAAGGCACATCTCTAGCTTCACAAAATCCACAAGAACAACTAGGTGAAATAGTAATAATTTTCTTGGGAAAAGAAGAAAAGTGATGATACATTAGTTGCAAATTGCTTGGCCAGACTGCCCAGATTCTTCACCAGCTTCACGATGTCATTATAGACTTGACTGCTCATGATGTAACGATGTTCTCTTCCAGTTCTGAAAGCTAGGCAAATTTCATACTGCTTTCTGTAACACTACTTCAAACTCCATGTATTTAAGGACCATGATATAAAGATGTTCTCTTGCAGATGTCCTATTCATATGCCACAGTATTCATAACAAGAGGGAGTCCGCCTCTGGCCGACTCGTATGGCTGGCCAGTATACCAAAGTCTAAATGCTACTGCAAGGTACGTGTGATGGCCCATATCACTCAGCATACATAGGTTCATAGGTAAGTACTAGGCTATTGGCCCTAGGGCCTAAACAAGCCTAGCCAAAAAGGTACCCTGGCTTTCGCCACCCAAGAAAATTATTTTCCTGTGCCCCTGTCAAGCAGAACCACAGAAGAGATCCCCGGGGTGAATTTCCTATTACCCATCCAATCATCAAGATTTTTCTTGAAGAGTGCTAATGAGGAGCTCTGTTTGACATAGGTAGTCTGTTCCAGAGTATGGGAAGTCTCTGGGACAGGAATCTATCCTTCCAGCATGTTATGTTTATTGTGGTGACTAGGTTTAGGTCCCTAGAGCGTGTAGCTCAGAGCGATTGGGATTTCTTTAAGTGGAGCATGTCCAACAGCTCTGGATCTGACATAGCTTTGTATGTTAGGCAGAGATCGCCTCTGAGTAGGCGATATGCGATGGCATAAAGCTGGAGTTTTTTGAGACGGTCTGCGTAAGGCATCTGTTTGAGGCCAGTAATCCTCTTTGTGAGGTATTTTTGTGGCCTTTCCAGTTGTTGTAGATGTCTTGTGAGGTACATACCAAAAGGAGCATTGTACTCTATAATGGGTCTAATGAGTGATGAGTAGAGGGGAACAATGAGCTCTTTTTTTCTGGATAAGAAACCTTTTGTGATGAGGTGTGCCACGTAGAAGGATTTCCTGACCACTGTGGTGATGTGATTATCATAGGAGAGACTACTGTCCGCCTGTGTCCCAAGGTCTCTTATCACACTTTCAGTGTTAAGTAGACTACCGCCTATGTGGTAGTTCATGGGTACAGAGTTTTTACCAAAGGGGATGACAATGCACTTTTTGGCATTGAGCTTGAGACTATGTCTTTGACACCAGGCATCTGTCTCAGTGAGGCCCTTTTGTAGAATGTTCACATCATTAGGAGTTTTGATTATGGCTCCTAGTTTGCAGTCATCTGCGAATTTAGTTAGCCAAAGACCTTCTTTGTTAGCCTGTACTTCAGAGAAGTAGATACCAAACAGGAGAGGACCCAGGACTGAACCCTGTGGTACTCCACTTGTCACTGGTCTGAAGTCTGATTTGGAGTCTGCTACTTTCACAGTGTGGGGTCTGTCAGTAAGCCAGTTGACAACCCATCTTGTGACATAGGGATTTATACCTAGTTTAGTGAGTTTGTCTATAATTCCAGAGTGGGGGGTGGTGTTGAACGCCTTGGCGAGATCTAGATAGGCTGTGTGAACCACCTTACCCTCATCTATGGCTTTGGTGACTACTTCAAAGAAGTCTATCAGGTTTAGGAGACATGATCTGCCGTTTACAAACCCAAACTGTGTGGGGTCCAGAGTTTGGAGATCTCCAATGTCTTTGTTTATGGGTTCCATGATAATAATGTTCCAAAACCACATACTATTTCACCAACTTGCTATTATCCATAAGATCCTGTATTACCCCACCTGTACACCTATACTGACTACTCTCATAACCCCCTACAACAATCTTAAGAATTTACGCTCTTCTAATAAGTTACTTATTACTACCAGCAAATCCAGCAACTCAGCTGGAGATTTGTTGTTCTCTAACTCTGTAGGCAAACATTGGAACATACTTCCCTCTGAACTCCTATCTCTGCCCTCTATAACACTTTTTAAACAGAAACTAAAACAATTTCTCAGTACTCATTGGCTATGCCCTTGTACTAACCCTGACTAACTTTTTGTCTATTTCCTATGTGTTCTCTGCTTCTAATATGAGTATGTTCTATCTACTGACATCCTCTTGCTGTTTCCTATAAATCTTGTATTTCACTGTATCACTTGGTACAATTGTATAAGTAAACAACTTTATTATGCTATTTTATTCTGCTTGCACAAGTACACAACTATTTTGTTTTATATTTTTGTTTTTCATATCTTCTCATCATGAGCCATGTACTCTTGTTATGACAACTGCATCAAGTCTGTATGGCTGAAACTGTTTAGAACTTTTTAACTACTGTTATACTTCTCTGAATTGTGACAACTTTTACTGTATATGTGTATATATATATATATATATATATATATATATATATATATATATATATATATATATATATATATTGTGTTTGTGTTGGAGCTTTTCTCCCTGGGCCTCTACTGAAAATGGATTTGTATTCCAGTTAGACCAGCCCAGTCAACAAATGTAAAATAAAATAAATAATAAATAAATAAATGTTCCATGGTCTTGCAGACGAGGCTTGTCAGGCTAATGGGGCGGTAGTTCCCGGGGTCTGTTGTGGCCCCCATTTGTGGAGTGGGATAACTGTCGCGTTGCGCCACTCAATGGGCTCAAAGCCTGAGGTGAGGCTATGATTGAACATGGTACTTAGGTGGGGTGCCAGTTCATTTTGTAGTTCATGTAGAAGGCAGCCTGGGATGTTGTCAGGTCCCATGGATGCTGTGTTCTTGGCTTTGGAGAGTGAGGTTTTTACCTGTGCAGCCGTGATTACAGGAACTTTGCATTCTTCCGGTATAAAGATGGGCCCTTTAGGGGTGGGGGGGTAAAGTTAGCACTGAACCTGTCTGCCAGGATGTTGGCAATATCAGTTGGTTCTGTATATTTAGTGTCATTGTGCTGTAACTCAGAGCAGATCTGAGTGTTGCCATTGAGATTTTTGACATAGCTATAGAATGCTTTGTGGTTGTCTTTAGAATCAGTGGCAATTTTGTTTTCATAACTAGCTTTGGAGGATTTTATGAGGGATCTCAACTTCTTACTGAGGCTGACCAGGGAGTTCCTCCAATCGTGGGATTTTACTCTTTTTTCAACAGTTTCTTTCTTCTGTTGTAGAGTTTGTTTATGGCAGAAGACCACCAGATTGGCTTCCTTTTTTGGAGGATAGCATCTTGGTTCTGTTAGGGATAGCATGATCCATGCACTCGTGTAAGTGCTTATAAAGTGCATTTGTGTAGGATTCAGCAGTCGTACCTCTATTGTCCATCTGCATGGGTGTCGTGAAGTTTGCCACTTCTGTCTTAAGAAGCGTGAAGTTGGCTTTGGAGAAATTTTTTACGGTTGTTTTCCTAATGGGGGGTGGAAGCGGGATGTGGATGTCTAGGGTGATTAGCTTGTGGTCAGATCTGACCAACGAGGAGGTGTGGAACACCGGTCACCCATGTTGGTGATGACCAGGTCTAGAATATTGCTGGCCCTGGTGGGGGTGTGGATAAGTTGATCCAAGGCATTGTAATTGATGATTTCTAGAAAACGTTGAGCAAAACAGTTGGTACATGAGTAGTTTTCCCAGTTAATGGTAGGGTAGTTGAAATCACCCATTATTAGAGTGTTGGGTTGTACCTTAATATTTTCCAATGTATCAAGAAAAGAGGAGTGGGAATCCTAGGGCATGGTGGGGGGTCTGTAGCAAGCTACAATCTGGATTGCGGTTTTGCCCAGAGTTAGTTGAACTTGGATAATCTCGGATGCATTATGCTGAGCAACCAGCCTGCAGGTGTGGATATCCTTAATGAATATGGACACGCCTCCACCTTTAGTGTTTCGATCCGGGTTTGGTGGCCGAAAGGTGCGGCATAAATTATAGCCTGGTAATGCAAGGGTGCTCTCTGGAGCTTTGAACCAGTTCTCTGTCACTGCACAGATGTCAATGTTCTCCATTTTAAGGAGTGCCTCGAATGAGTGCATTTTGAGGTTTAGACTTCTAGCATTGAGTAGCATTACCCTCAGATTTTGCTTGTTTGTACCTGTTACGGTGGTGAATTTGTCATTTGAACCTTGCCTAAAAAAAGGCACTATAGGGGTGGCAAGAGTACTTTGAGTACATACTTTGCCAGTATCCGGAATCCCTAGGGCGACAGGTGCAGGCCATCTCTGGCAAAGCAGCATGGTATGTCGATCATGTCATCCCAGGCAGACAGATACTGGATTCCCTTAGAATGACACCAGAAGCTTAGCCAGTTGTTAAAGTCAATCATTTTGTCCTTGTACTGTGGTGTCATTCTGGGTGATGGCAGGATGCTACTCAGGGCTAGGGTCATACCGGCCTGGGCTACAAGATCGGAGAGCTCCTCCATGTCTCTTTTCATGTAGTCCAGGGAGGTACGTGTTAGGTCATTCACACCAACATGGACAATGACAGAGTCATATTTGTACTTGCTGTGGAGTGACCTGAGTGCTTGCATTATGTGGTGGATCCTGGCACCTGACAGTGAGCTGACAGTAACTTTTTTCTTGTTTAGCCTGGTGAGTGGAACATCAGTGTGCCTGACTACAGAGTCACCTATGTCTAGATTGTTGGGTACGTTATGCCTTATGGGCTGTAGTTGAGTGGCACACTGAGTATGTGGGCTATGTGTCATTTGGGTTGTGGTGGGGGGTGCTGGTTGCTTGCATTTCTGCTTTGGAGGTCTCTGTTGTTTGGGCAGATTTGTACTGAGAGCCTTCGTGAATGTAGGTGAGTGTTTTGTGCTTCTGTGTGTGTGTTTTGGTGGTGTAGGTTTTGAGGGACTATGTGATGAGTGTGGTGCGGTGCAAGTGTTTACCTTCTCCTCTTGTCTGTGTCTGGCGAGTCTTTGGTGAAGAGAGATTTGCTTCCAGTTTGGCTATATAAGTGCATCTCTCACAGGTCGTAGTGTTGGGTGATAGGAGGAGAGGGTTGTCTGTGTACATGAGGCAATTGCTGCATTGTCCCAAGATGCCCAGATTCATCAGGTAGACAGGAGAAAACACCTTTAGACATGCCTGAATAGGTGCTTATTTATTAAGTACTAAAAACTGTTTTCCTCTAGACAAGTGAGGAAAGTTGAGTGCTGTAGTAATTTGTAACTTATTTAGTGCTTACAATGAGTTCTGAACAAGTGCTGAGATCAAAGAAACAGATGAGTGCTAAAACTAAAAAGCTGGCTAGTTGCAAGGGAAATTTTGAAGAACAGACTTTATGGCGCCAGGAATAGTTTAACCCCAGTTAAGTGGGGGGGGGGGCTTAGGAGCTCACAAACAGTCCTGGACACAGCAAATCCGTTTCTGACCTGCCACAGGAAAGGGGGGAAGCAAGCTTAGAATTTTTTTTTCCAGTAAAGTGGAAATGGAGAAAGCTGGAACAGAAGTTAATTCAACATTAAGAATCTGAGTGGGTTGGCCTTTGCAAATGTTCTCTATTAGATTGAGTGAACTAATGACACTAGACTGGGAGGAGTGTCACAGATCAAATATACAGTATGGGCGGGCAACTGCAAAGCCACCAAGTATAACAACACACAACACTAGGGAGTGTGGGTGGGAAAAATTACAGTTCCTAGCTGTAGCCACTAAATGAAAGTTTTAAACAGATCAAGGAGCAGACTCGAGAATGCTTTTAACTGTAAACAGACAAAAATGCACAGAAAAGCTTGGATAGAGCACTCACAAACAGAAAATACAACTCTCAGTATGAAAAGCAGTTTACAGTTAAGTAATGTTAAAACAGTATAAAACAGTACATAAATGCAGTGAAACAATAAAAAGCTTTATAACAGTGCAAAATGTAGAGCAACTGTACAGCACAATTATAAGCGTTTCAGAAGTGCAGTTCAGTGAAATAAGTGTAAGAAATAACTTATCCTTTAAAAGCATAGAAAGAACACCCACAAAGAGAAAATACAAGCCTCATTATGAAAAAGCAGTTTACAATTTAGTAAGTTTTAAACAGATCAAGGAGCAGACTCGATAATGCTTTTAACTGTAAACAGACAAAAATGCACAGAAAAGCTCGGATAGAGCACTCACAAACAAAATAAAACTCTCAGTATGAAAAAGCAGTTTGCAGTTGGCCATAAAGAGATGTTAGGTATAAAGCGGATGTCAACACTTACCTCAGTACTGAATTCCGCAAAGCACCAGCCTGATAAAAGTGAGCAATATATAACCAGGGATCAGGCAAGCATCAGAGATAAAGCAGGGGGGAAGCAATACTACAACATATAGAAGAGAAGGCCATCTATGGTTATGGTATGATTTTACACAAGTGGGTGGAAGTGGTTGAAGGGGTAGGCCTGGATTTCTGGCCACTGGGAAGATCCGCTTGGTCAAACAGGGTAGGAGGGGGACAACACATTCCAGACGGTGAGAGTGTTGCTTCCAAACTGTTCTCAACAGCCATTGAAATTTCCTTATGTGTTGCCTGGTAAAGGGAAGCATTGGAATAGTTGAGGCCATGAACCCCAGGAGGCACAGGAACTCCCTGGCGGTCAGGGATTGAAGTGATATTAGGTCTTGGAAATAAAAGGTAAGAGACAGGATCTTTTCTGGGGGTAAGCAAGCTATCATTGCACTTGTCAGGATCCTGCACCCCAGGAAGACATGATTCTGGGAGGGTGTCAGGGAAGACTTTTGGAGATTGATAGTAAACCCTAGTCCTCTCAGACGTGCTATTGTGTAAGAAAGATTGTCCAGGAGTATTTCTGGTGAAGGAGCAGGTCGTCCAAGTATGGAAATGTCTGTATGCCCTGCAGTCTACAGTGGGCTATAACAGGTGCTAAACATTTTGTGAATACCGTCGGTGCTGTAGATAGACCAAAGGGCAAAGCACAAAACTGAAAATGAGAGGAAGCCACAGCAAAGCAAAGGAATCTCCAGCACTGTTGATGAATGGGAATGTGAAGGTAGGCATCTTTTATATCCACTGATACCACGAAGGCCTGGGGGAGAATCAAAGGGAGTAGAGTAGGTAGTGTCAGCATGCGAAAGGTGGGAACATTCAGAGAGATGTTTGAATGGGACAGGTCTAGGATGGGCTGCCAAGGGCCATCCATTCTTGGGAACAGAAACATCCTGGAGTAAAATCATTTTCCCCTTTGACTGGGAGGCACCTCCTGGATGGTGCCCTGAGAAAGAAGAGAGGAGAGGACTAGTGGAAAGAATTCCATTTGGTCCTGTGGAGGTTGTGGGATTCCTTTGAAGGTAGGATGGGTTTCCCGTAGCATGAAGTAACCTTGGTCAATGATGGAAAGGACCTAAGAGTCCTAGGTAATCTGTTTGCTGGAAGGGAAAGAGAGAGAGGCAAAGAGAAAAGGGGGTAGATGGGTCTGGGTCCTGGTAGTCACAGGCTACCATGTATGGCCTGAAAAGACTGTTTCTGATATGGTGTGGATGACTCAGATTTAGAAAGAGCCTATCTCCTAGCATCCCTTTTACCTTTTGGTGGGAGAGGTTTAGTTGCCTCCTTAACAAAGGTGGTTCTGGCTGGGTAGTTCCTCTGGAAGTGGGGGATAGGAGAGACAAATGTGTTTTAAATCGTGGAGTGCCTTCCACTTTTCCTGAAGAGTTTTAAATAGCTCTGCAGCTGCAGTGCCAAGTAAGGCCTTGTTGTCCAGAGGGGCATCCATGAGCTTAGCTTTGATATCATCCAGTAGGGGTTGTAATCTAAGCCATGAATACCTTCTCTGGACTGACCCCATAGCTGCAGCCTCCACTGCATCATAACTACATTTGATGGTGTGCCTAGTAACCTGGGAGCAGAAATTAAGAATGCTGGAAAGCTGGGCTTCATTGGGAGAATCTGGAAGCTCTGACAGGAGTTTCACTGCATCTGCCATAGGAGCCAGGGAATATTTGGCCATCTGGGTCTGATAATTCATTGCTCTAAAGGCCAAGATTGCAATAGTATACACTTTTTCCCCCAGCCTCTCAAGAACCTTGCTTTCATTATCAGAGGGAAGCAAGGAGGTGGAGGTAAAAGTTGGGAAGCGTTATCTGCTGCCACAGATATCATAGCTGAGTCAGCTGAGGATGCCTTAAGAAGGAACTTGGCATCCTCAGACACCTTGTAAAATCTGTCAGGGCACTTGGGAGCTGGAGGCGGACTCCCTCATGTTATGAATACTGCAGCATATAGAAGAGAAGGACATCTATGGTTATGATAAGATTTTACATAACTGTTCTTTCTTAAAACTAGGCAAATTCCATACTGGTTTCCATAAACTTTTTATTTCAAGCTCGATGCATTTAACAGCAACCTTACCTAGATATAAAGTCATTGCAAGCTCTCTAACATTGGGTCTTTTAGAGTCCTCCACTCCTTAACCCTGTCACAATGTAAACTGTCCAAAGAACATTTTGCATTTGCAGGGTTCCTACCTCGACCACAGACTTTTCTTTAATTTTGTCCAAGACAATCTGCAGACATAGGCTTAGCAAAATAAATGACCGATATTTATGTTAAGACTTGTATCTAAGCAGTTTCACTCCTGCATTTAATAAATACAAATTATTATTATCCTTGTGTAGGTGTAAAAACAGGGAGGCTATCTCTATTAACATGCATTAGCCGAAGGAGGTTTATGCTTATGAAATGAGTTAATTGATGATTGTATCAAATGCCATACATAGATAGCCCCATTCAGTACCTATTTATTTTATTTATTTATTTATTTATCATTTGTTGACCGGGAAAGTCCGACTAGGTTCCACAGAGCCTGTTTTCAGCGGAGGCCCGGGGAGAAATGCTCCAGATGCATGTCTTTGGAATGTGGGAGGAAACCGGAGTACCCGGAGGAAATCCACGCGAACACAGGGAGAACATGCAAACTCCACACAGAAGGCACCCCAGCCGAGAATCGAACCGGAGAACCTCTTGCTGTGAGGTGACAATGTTAACCACTGCACCACTGTGCCGCCCACCTACTCTTGAGGATGACTTACACTTGTTGCACTTCAATTTCCCAGAGCTCATGGTGCCGTAGATAGACAATATTCACTGTTTTTTTTCCTGAGAAATACAGATGTGAGAAAGACATGCTTCACTCAGCTGCTCTGAGTGGCTTTGCATCATTGTCTGCTTCACCTGCATTGCCATCTCCCACCTGTCCTTTATCAGTTCATTTAAACTTACCCAACCCCTTCCATTTCCTGGACCTACTAATCTCTACATCTCCTACTTCTCTCAGTCACAATCTAAGCTTAATAAACCGTAGAAGCAAACACACAAAACTATTCCACATCCCTTCCTTTTACCATCTTCCCATTGTCTCACTATACTCTGGGTAAACTTCTGCAAAAAAAAATATTTTTGTATCCGCTGTTCTTAACACCTTACCATTACTCCTTCACTGTCTCAGCCCAGGTGGCAGCCTTAAGCTTTTTTAACTTTCCATAATACAATTCTCATTCATAACCCTCTATCACAACAACCCGGTAATAGCCAAGTAGTTTTTAACACATACTCATATTTCCCAGACAATACTATAATTTATACAAATCTGCTGGGAGCTCAGTTTTTCATTCCATAGGCTTTGCACATCACTATGTAAGTAATAGTAGTAATTTGTGTACACTAAAATGTAAAGTAATACAGTAAACCAGTCAGACTTTGTTTGTGTCTTTCGGCTTTTCCCGGTTAGGGGTCGCCACAGCGGAACTTCGGTCCACTAATGATTGGCAGTTGATTTTTACATACCGGCTTGCCAGGCCTGATGCACAACCTTCAATGAAGGTACGCCCATTCACACATGTCTCCACGCAGAAGACGCTCTAGCTGAGAATCGAACCGGACAGCGTCTTACTGTGAGGTGACAACGCTACCACTGCACCACCACCATAGGTCACAGTAAACCAGTCAGACTAAGATACAAATATGCTAGTACTAAACACCAACACTCACCCACAAGCTAACACAGAACATAAACCATACCCACTACAACACACTTGTGCTCACACAGTACTGCCTTGGTGGCAAAAAGGCTGTTGTCCATTTATTGATACCTTACCTAATACTGTGAACACCCTAGGGACCAGAAGGCTGTTTCCTTTTTCCTTTCTTGCTCTGTCTGTCTCCATACTAATCAATTCCTGTACCTTACCCACTACTATACCTCCTACTCACAGCCAGAGTGATGGCAGATTGTCTTTGCCCCTTTTTCTCTCTCCCCCAAGGCAGGTAGGCTGCTCCCCTTTTCTTTACTCTCTCCATACAAATTAATACATTAATTTAGCACCACACTTCCATGCAAATCCACAGCTTTGTCAACATCAGCCATTAACCAACCCTAACACACCCATTCATGCATAGTAGCAGGATCAGCTTCTAAGTCATTTACTCTGGAACTCTACTAGCTCACTTATCCACATTAAGGCCAGGGTATCTCCACTTCAGCTTTAGCATATACATACATCTATCCTGCCACTTTTTTACTATACTGATCCAAACAATCATCATCTCAACTACCTTCCTACTCATCCTCTTACCCATTTGTCTACATACCTCTGACACCATGCCTGTAATACCCAATTACTCTTCCACACCAAATGGGTATATTTTTAGAGCCACTTATCATCATCAACTCCCTTTTTTCCTATTTTCTACATTAGGGTCAGGGTATTGGTCATCCTGTACAAAGTTTTTATGCAGTGAGACAGGAGGGTATCACCGTCTCTCTTGATACAATGCCAGTCTCCAATCTTCTTTCACAGCCATGCTTATCATGGATGTAATCAATCTTTACTGGATGCCTTCATTTCTTCTTGCCATCTTCCTGTTTGTCCCAAATAATTTTCACCAGATTGTCTTCTGATTTTCTGCACATGTGCCTGACCACTGTAATCTGCTCTCGCTGATCTTCTCTGCAACTGGAACTACTTTGGCCTCTGCGTTGATGTCCTCATTTCATCTCTCCCACAATGTGCATTCTACCACCCATCTCAGGCACTTCATCTCCATCACCTCTAGCTTCTTCAACTGCTCTGCCTTTACTGCCCAGGTTTCTGTACCATACAGTAGTACTGGTCACACCATTGTTTTATACACCTTACTTCTTTGGCATTTTACAGACCCTCTGATTCTAGCTATGACCTCTTCATTCAAATTTCCCTTCTCCTCAGCCACCCCTACCAAATACTTGAAGTTGTTAAAATGTTCCACTACCATCCCTTCTATCTCAATCTCTCATTTCCCCATTTCATGCCATTGCAAGTCTTATCTGTACGCAGTTTCATCCCTTGTGCCATCAGTTTTGCATTCCATTCCTCTCAACTTTGCTGAAGTTGAAGACATTACTCTGCCCCCCTCCCCCCAACTAGGTCTGAGAACTAAATGCTACCTTCCCTTTAAATTTTATTCTGCAGAGCTGTAAGGAGGTTTTTGTTCATTTATATATATATATATATATATATATATATATATATATATATATATAGGCATATATTGATGATGAGTTTATGTAGACTTATTTGTTTATTTGAATTGTATCTGATTGCTGGATCAGTTTGTTTATAGCGCTTTTAGGGGATTAACTAATTAGTACTGGTTTTAACTGGCTGCTTCTTGTGTTTAGATAGATAATGATAGCTCCATATTTTCTAAAGGCCACATTGTCTTTGTTACTGTTTGCTATCTGTCTGTACAGAGTACTTCTTGTCACCATTTGTAATGACAAATATTCCAAATGCTATGTAATGTTGAACTTTCTGTGAATGTAAAGTGTTATGTTATTTTCTCTGAGAGGAATATACTGACCTTTGTACCTTCTATAACATGGTTGGACCGCTCCTCTTCTCCTATCTTCAAGTCTCTCTCCCTTCCTAAACTAATATATGCATAAAGTTGTTTCGTATCTCACTAACTCACATCCATATCTTTCTTACAGGCACTAGCTCCAATGTTACCTGCTGATTGCACAGAGGAAATTCTGGGTTGTCCTAACCCTCCCCTTCTTTTTTTCACTGAAAGTACAAGCAATTTCTGGCCACTCCTGGGCAAGTCTGTCAATACAAGTCTTCTGTTCAGATCTATTACCAAAAAAATGTTCTACATTTCAAAAATAAGGCTGTAAAGCCTCAAAACTTAATCCTTTTCTCAGCAGAGTACACTTTAATAGCTCACCCCCATTATCCAGGGAAGCAGGCTGTATTTACTGAAGTGCCTGAAAGGGGACTCATTCTCATTAGCTTATTTAAAGGGGCACTATCTCGTTTCTAAAATCAGTTGCTTGCTAGAGCACTTTGTTTACCTTTTAGTGCAGTGTAAGTCACATGTTCACAAAGGGGCAGGATTTTCAGAGTTGCTTATTAGCATACTGCAGGTTAGATTCCACAAACTTCAGTGGAGGGTGGTTATGTGCTAATAGTTTGTCCCTTGTATTTTCCTTCCCCCACCCATAGGCTATTAGATTAGCTGAGTGACTGATTTAGCCGCAGCCAGAGATGCTAGCTAGTCAGAGTCAGATCTGCAGCCTCTGCAACACTCAAATTACATCTTTAGTATGTGCTTGTTTTTGGTAAAACTTAGTGGAATAATTATCCCAGCCTAAGCATGCTTGTTGCTACCTGCTTTTTCCCTTCATTGGTAATTATTTTTCATATGGTCAGCAATAGTGTTGCTTATTAGTGCATGCACTCATGCAGACATACATTTATAAGACAGGTTCACTCATTTCACAGAACAGCATTGCTCCGGACAGTTGCATCTTGGAAACAAACCTACTGAGATGCAAATGTCCTAAGATTCTACAAGAATAAAATCTTGTAATGTTTAAACATGTCAGACAATGCTGAAATTGAATCTTGTTACTGTACTAAAAGTATTTTTCCATTAGCTGACACCATTCAGGAATCACACAGTAACTGTCTGTATAATACTGATTCCATCCAAATTAATATCTTTTCTTTTTCTTTCCTGCTTTGTTGTACAGTGTTTGGATCTATCACTTTTTTCCTGAACATCTGGCTGCAGTAGTTACACTGGTTACCTTTTGAAAGATGAGGCAAATGTAGTGCCTATATTTACCGATATTTTGCTATCTGTGTGCATAAGTATGTATGCAATATGTAATCTAAGTTTATATTCATGTGGTTTTAAAACCACAGCCTTGTTATGACTTACTGACTGGCTTGCAATTCAAGGCATTTTTGTATGTCTGTCAAATTTGCAGATTTTTAAAAAAGAAAATTCAGGGTCTCCAGCTACTCAGTAGCATACAGACTACTTAGAGGAGACTTGTGCACTTGGCCTACAGAGCAATCAGATCCAAACCCAATGGCAGTGCTGCACATCTGCAAGTCAAATGGGATAAGGGTCTGCTCCAGGGAACGTAACCTGGCCTACAAGTCAGATGGGATAAAGGTCTGCTCCAGGGAGCGTAACCTGGCCTACAAGTCAGATGGGATAAGGGTCTGCTCTAGAGAGTGTAACCCGGCCTACAAGTCAGATGGGATAAGGGTCTGCTCCAAGGAGCGTAACCTGGCCTACAAGTCAGATGGGATAAGGGTCTGTTCCAGAGAGCTTAACCTGGCCTACAAGTCAGATGGGATAAGGGTCTGCTCCAGGGAGCGTAACCTGGCCTACAAGTCAGATGGGATAAGGGTCTGCTCCAGAGAGAGTAACCTGGCCTACAAGTCAGATGGGATAAGGGTCTGCTCCAGGGAGCGTAACATGGCCTACAACATAATTAGGACCTGCTGGACAGACAGCTATGTCTCTAAGAGGTTACCACTCCTCTGGAATAGGCTACCAATTCACATCAAACAGAGCCACTCTATGACCCTGTTTAAGTATAGCCTGGATGACTGGATGGGAAACTTTAAATTCCTTGCCAGGGAGTTCACCTATGACCCTCCTAGATATGGGTAGTCATTGATAACTAAGATCTTGAGTTTAGGCTAGATGTTTTATGTTGGGTTTCTCTAGTATTATATTGGGTACACATGGGTAGGCTTGTAAAGACCTTTGGGTCAGTAGCCTAGTCACCACCTGTAAACCTATCAAGTAACAAGAGTATTCTTGCTCTTAGTCATCTAAAGTTTTAGAGATGATAATTTTACTTGTGTGTTGGCATGCTCTCAGACTGCACTGCATTTTTTTTTCAGGATAACTGTTGCCATATGCATATCAATTTGGTCGGGAGAGGTAATTAGGAGGAAAAGCTCAGCAGCAGGTGGCCGAGAGTAATTACATGTAGACATTAATTTGCCATTACAGAGTTAAAGTTCTTCCTGAATATACAAACAGAAGGAAACAAGGTACTCCCAACTCAAAATTGGACAACATATGTATAGTTCAGGCCGGAAGCTATCAGCGAAATTGGCGAGGTGAAGAATAATTGGACATTTTACACTATATTGCTTTCACAGTGGGCTCAATTCAAGAGAGTGGCACTGGACACAGCACCAGTACCAGTGTGAGTACAAATTCATTCACAGTATCAATGGACATATGAGAATAACAGATAATAAATACCTCGAAGGCAGCATTACACCTGGCAAGCTATCCGCTGGCTGCACAAAGCCATGGGGAGGCAGTGCAAACTTTATGAGATAAACTCCAAAATATATGTCATCAGTAATGCAACAGATTGATTTTCATAGCCTCTTGTTTATCAGCCCTATGTGTTGCATTTATATGGTTAAAATAAGAATAGTCTAAGGATAAATAGTAGCAACATATGACTGATCAGGAGATGAAGAACTACTGGCTAGCTCCAGTCTCACAGGCCACAGAAGGTACTGTAGTACAATGCCTACAACACTACCAAACAACACAGAAGCCAACTTACACAGTGTCATCATAGACTGGGCACTTAAGAAGGAACAGTTTTCTGCCATGAGTAGGGTACCATGCTTACCCAGCAAAGGTAATGGCTGTATTAAAGAAAACAGTGGAGTGATGAAGCTTGCATCCCAAACATTGACCCCACCCTCAGTTAGATTCCATGCTCATTTAGCATAGTGGCAACTTCTGATATGCAGTGGGCAAAGACATCATGGGAGAGCATCAAGAAATTAGGAAGATGAAGTCCAACACTTATGAAAGATAGCTGAAAAATAAACTCTTATAACTTGCCTAACATTATCACTTATTTGCAGACCCTGTGTGTTACTTGTAAGACACACATTGCACCTTCCAACAACACCTTTTGTTGACTGGAGCTTCCTGCATATTTGATTGCCTGGTACCTTGTTGGTGCTCTTCCATGTGAATGGAAACACCTGTCATATATTACCTTTTGGAACATATTGACATTACCTGTGATGTATTGTGGTACCTAAGATACAACATGCAAAAGATGTGTCAAAGGCCTGATTATGAAATTTACACTGAGGCCACACGGTTTGCTGAACTGTACACCCTTCCACACTCCTTACTGTTGCCTACTATTCATGGTGATACTTATACCAAGGGTTCAAATGCCATTTTTGATATTTGCAGTTCTTGCTCTGTATGCAGTTCTTCAGCAGACAGAGTGCTGTCCATCAGTAGGGTACATAGTCCATTCCACCCTGCTTGACCTCTTACAGCTATGCAACCATAACAAAAACTGTAATCTTTTATAGGCACAGAAACAGAACATGGCTGACACAACAGATTTCTATCCCAAGGAACCCCGTACTTACTGAATATACTTCCTATGCATGTCAAGCAATACTACACATCATCTATAATCAGTAATATTCTGAATGAATAGCATGGAAATCATAAATCCTCTTTGGGTTATATAACATGGTGCTTCTTGACCATAGAGCTTAGCTCATTCAACAGTGCTCAGGCTTAGCTGGCTATGCTTATCAATGGTCTTTTAAACTGCATGAGTAGTACATACCTATGAACTTATCAACCTAATATATAATTACCAAGTATCTGACAGATGTGTATGTTGCATATAGAATATATATGCAGACAAAAACATCAGTTTATTGATGAATGTATTGCTATAATCCTTCTCATTTGAACGTCATAATATGGTCATTAGTATATACTACTGACCACATCAATTTTCATACTACCACCCGAAAATGTTTTTCA